>NC_056735.1:1703610315-1703813994 GCF_019279795.1 Protopterus annectens
ATATTTGTTTTATTTAGTCAACATGTGATTTAAAACTGCTTATCAGAATAGTCTGAAAAGAAATAACTAAATGCATTTTAGATACTAAGTATGTATAGATTACAAGTATTAAAGTCTGGAGTTGATTTTGTAAGACAAAATAAGCATCAATTTAATAGTTCTTGAGTCTGGGACCTATGATCTCCTGCGTTATGGATGACCAAGATTAAAGTGGTGCTTGATCTGTTACATATGTTATTTTGTACAGAAAAAAATGTGGACATTTATGCTAATTTATATAACACATATGTGAAAAATACTAATGCAGACCAAAGGTGGCAATATGAATAAAGTCACACAGCAAAACTTAGTAATGTGAAGTGATGATGCAATACCAAATAAAGAAGAGATGTCTACCACATATTATTGTCTATAACTCTGTTTTATCAGTTGTTATTACATTACTAATGAAAACCTTATAATCTTCTGAGTGTAATGTTTTTTTTCTGAAAGCAAAGGCAGAGACTTTTTTAATTTTATAGTGCCGGCTGTAGGATTTCAGTTTCTACTTGAAGTTTGTGTACATTTTACAAATGTAACACAATGTTTTATAAATTTGTATTAGGTAGTTTGTTAATTAACATAGCCTTACTATCAATAAAATTCATGATCTTCTGATTCACAGATCATACAATTATTTGTTAAATATTTTTTTAATTGATTCATTTGTTTATACTGTAACTGGACAGTTCATCTCACAACCTTGTCAGTCATGCCTCTGGCCACAAGGACAAGGATAATGAAATGCATATAGACAGTTTAGAGTAGCCAATGGAAATGTAAGCTTTGTAGAGATAAGAGGAAACTAAAGTACCTAGAAAAAGCACAAGCAGATATAAGAAGACATGCCACACAGACATTGCTAGGAAATCACAGAACCCTGGATCTGTGAAACTGCTGCAAGGCAGATAAAACAAGAGCATGCGCTCTCCAGGCAGTGTCAGGAGATCACAGATGATCCCTGGATCTGTGAAACTGCTGCAAGACAGACCACTGATGAGGAAGCAAATAGTTCAGTTACATTTGGAGTATTCCTTCAACAGAAGTGTTTAGTTTCATTTGCACAGTCAATATTTGATTATGTAAATCCATCTTTCTAAATACAAATGAGTTAGAAATATTTTTAGCAATGTGTTTTCCTCATGGTACGTTGTTAAATTAAGAAAAAAAAAACAATATTTCACTTTGTTCCAGATCACCTTATCCATTCAGGTTCTTTTCATAACATTCAATAACAGGCATCAACACTAAATCTCAAGAGGATAATTAGTTACCTAATATCTACATAACATATGTATAGTTAACTTTCAACAGGATTTTAGCACTGGCTAACAACCTTTCTTCTGAGCTAACAATCAACAGGGTTTTAGCACTGGCTAACAACCTTCACTCTGAGCTAACAATCAACAGGGTTTTAGCACTGGCTAACAACTTTTCCTCTGATCTAACAATCAGCAGAGTTTTAGCACAGGCTAACAACCTTTCCTCTGATTTACCAATCAACAGGGTTTTAGCACTGGCTAACAACCTTTCCTCTGATTTATCAATTAACAGGGTTTTAGCACTGGCTAACAACCTTTCCTCTGATTTACCAATCAACATGGTTTTAGTGATATCCCACTTCTTCCACACAGTATTTTGTTCTCATAGAATAACTTGCTGTGTAGCCTAAAACCATATTTGGTCTTATTAGCTTTAAGTGTGAGTGCAAGCCTATGCTCTAAAGACTATATCTGCATCATATATAGCCAAATTCTCATGCCTTGCCCTCAGCTGAGTTGCATGCATAGCAGACCCAACCTCATCTAATTATCTGAATAACTGGAATGAGCTTACTATTTACAATATGGAGTGTGAGTTATAAGACATCTTATGCCCTCCCTACTCCTACCTTTTATATCTTGTAAAAATATCTGACCTTGTTACCTGCTTTGGTGGAAAGGTGAGTTTTCCCAAAGCCAGTTATTAAACTGCATCCTTTTGACAGCAGAAAGCAGCAGTTCACCAGTCTAGTCTGCCTTTAAAAAACATTTAACATTCTGTTTCACCTCCATTCTTTTTTCACCTTAACCATTCTCCACCTGTCCCATGCCCTCTGGAATACCATGGATTGACTTTACACCACGAATTCTAGCTGTCCGGCCCATGTGTTCACAGCCCTCTATGGCTGTGCTGTTTCCATTTTGCCTTTTTTGTTCCTCTTTCTTGCACCATTCTTCTCCCCAATCCTTCTATCTTTCTCCATATTTGTCTACTTGATGTAAAGCCTGCCTTATATATGTCTCATTTACACTTTCTTCTTATTTTATCACATGCTTTGTTCCTTCCTGTAGCAACCCTGTAATTTAATTGCTAATCCTGAGATAAAATACTTTGCTTTTTAAGTTCAGTTTATTACAGATTTTCTTTTATATTTCATCTTCCAGCCACAAAGAAACTACTAACAGTATTTACATAAACAATTACTACAGGCATAGGTTAATATACTTTCCTTTGACATCTAGATGTCTAATTACAACTTTTCATTTACTGTGCTGCAGCCTAAAAGTAATTTGATATGGGCCAGCTACAGCTTTGGGCTTGTCTTTTCTCTACCAACTGTTTCTGCAGGTGGATTGAGCAGGAATACTACCCATTAGCATTTAGGGTAAGACTGCATTGACCCTAACCAACTGCCTTGATAACTGGGGGTGCCCTAACAGTTTCTTTGTAAAGCATTTTGACACATCAATGGTATGACATACTCTATATCCTCCCTATTCACCTCTGCCACCCTTTATGCCCCTTTAATGTATGCCTTCATTATTACTGCTTGATATGGGAGAGTCGCTGTTCTAAGAGACAGCTGTGTGTGCCTCCCCGTATGTTTATTGTCTCATACCTATTCCCTAGCCTACAACTCCTCTCCCTCTCTCTCTCTCTATATATATATATGTTTTTCTTTTCTCTCTGTCTCTGTGTCCTGCATTCTGCTTCAACTTTTTCATCATCATCATCACCATATTATTATTATGATTATTATTATTATTATAAGTAGTAGTATTGGTATTAGTATTACACCATCATTCTCTGTTTTTCCAATTTAACAACAATCTAAATTCATGACCACAGCCCAGGATAAATGTTTGCCTTACAAGCTCCCTTTGTCCCAGATCCGCTTATGCATTTAGTCTTTTTTTTTTTTCAAATCATTAACATCAAATTTTCACGTGACTCTTTAAAATTGTCATGTAAAATGCTCTGGAAACAGTGAGTCCTTAACTCACCACACTGTGATTAACTAGGCTATGGACTGTCTTTTCTGTTATCACATATCCTGTATCCCTTGTGTATCTTGATCTGTAGTTTGGTGTAACATGGTTGCCTCGCTCACAGACCAGTTGCCGATGCCCACCACACTTATGTAGGCAAAAGGCACAAGTTAAATATATAAGCCTAGCTCTCTATTACTAATATCTAAATGATGCATTACTAAAACATTGTGCTGTTCCTTTTTCATATTCATCCTGTTAAATGACTTAAGCTACTTTTCTATAGCGAAGAAATTTTCCATATTCCTCTAATTGCACTGTAGAGAACATGATTGTGATTAAATTAGTCAAAATGCCCACTAAGTATCTTAAATCTTTAATCAAAAGTCTTTATAAGTCTATACCTGTCATAGGGCCAAAATCATTTCCCAATAAGTGAAGTTGTAAGAAAATCAGACAAACCTGTTATTTATTTAATTTTAACCATAGGCCTTTTCTCCGTGCTATGCCATTTTAAAGACAAAAGAAAAACAGCTTAAGTGAAAATCTCTTGCTGGTGTCTGGCCTTCTGTATACCATAACTGAATGACAGAAGGGAAGTTTTCAAACTGTTATATTATATAAAGTAGTGGTTAAATCAAGTATTGTTTTTTTATATGTTCTTTATGGCAAGCCATATACACCACTGACTTCTAAGTAGTGTGTTGCAAAGAATCACTGAATAACATGTGTAAAGTCAGAGATATGTTGAGGAGGGCAAATCTGAGTAATGTCATGTTGCAGGAGATTAGACGTGGCTAGAAGGAGATGCAGGAACCCAAAGCAGTAACCATTTCAAATGTCAAGACCTGTGAGGGCAATTCCCAACACATGGAGCCTGAATAGCTAAAAAAACAGACTTACATAAGTCTGAAATAGCCATTTCCTGAAATATTCCCTTTCTTCAAGAGATGTCAATCTCAGAATTGGCGTATATCTACGTCTGGGTGTGTGGGAGGCTTGCCCCCCCCCATTGGAGTTGTAGGGGACATTGCACCCTACTGAAAAAAGAAGTTTAAGGAGAAGACGATGTTCAACATTCACTCTTCTCATGGATTTTTGATCTTGTTTTCTGTCAGAACTCAGAGGTATGAGTGCCGACATATCAATAGGGAGCCAGTGGAAGTACTAGGTTAGAAACAAAGTTGTGTGCAGTACAATAAGTATGGAGTCCCTATCTTGCATAGAAAACAGATGGAGTGGGAACATTAAACAAAGAAATGACTCCTGAAGGAGGTGGGCTGTCTGCTTATGCAAAGTAAAAGAGCAAATTGCCTTCCTGGGTAATTTTTAAGGTTCAAAGAGGGATCACTCTGAAATAGTTAACTAATTGCCTACAAGCCAACAGGATATCTTAGAGTGCAGTTATTTCAGGAAAGGGAGATTCCTAAAATGCATGATGGAGGTAGCAGTATTGAGGATGCATATTCAGCTGAAACTTAGAATGTGGCTAAGTCCTTGAGAACACTGGCCCAGGCAGTACGTTTAGCAGGTTTATAGAAAGAGTACATTATCAAGTGACAAGGATAACACTTACATTGTATATGGGAAGTAGTTGCTTATTCTTTCTTGTACTAGTTACTTTCACAGATAACATGGAGTGAGACTAAGTAAAAATATTTATCCCTGATCATACCTCACTGAGTGCAGAAGTTTATGGACTGTGCATACAGCCTAACATCTTAACATGGAGCTTAAATTTCTTGCCGCTTAAAGGACAAAATGCAGCTATGAAGGAGCCATGGTGCAGTTGTGAGAAGCACAAAAAAGTTGTGAGATTATTGCACAGACAGCATTTATAAACAGGGAGAGGTACGGCATTTACAGATAAGAGCTGGAGGTAAAGGTGGAGCAGGTTAAAATTAAATCAGGAAGAGAGTGAAATGAAAACGCCCAGACTAGAGTTAGGCAGTAAGCACCTAAGCACCAGGTTGAACATAAAACATAAAACAGCATTGGCTCAGAAGCAGATTGGTACAAAAAGGGAATATTGTTTGCTCACCTGACAAGTAACTATGCTAATACTAAGTGCAAAGAAATCCAGTGGTGCATATAGTACTGACTGAGAGGTCATCATGCAGAAATTTGCAGAGTACTGCATGGGTTACTATAAGCCAGGTAAAGAGTTGGGCTACGGTCCTCTTAATGGAAACTTTTAGTTTACATGTTCTTCTCAAGTCCTAACAAAACTAATACATGTACTAGACCGTCTGAGTCATAACAAAACTGATATATGTACTAGATCATCTGAGTCCTAACAAAACTAATACATGTATTAGATGCTCTGAGGCAGAAGTGCAACTGGACATGAAGCAGTTAGTGAGGCATAAAGCCCCTGGAGGGCATAGCCTCCTGATACATTTCTGCTAGAGTCCACCACAGTTGACATTTATATAGCTACAGGTGCTGCTGACATGTGAGGAGAAGGCCCAGTAGCAATGAATGAAGCTATAATCTCCCTGCTGCATAAAACAATCTAAGAGTGTATGCAACCCAGCAATCAAAGGCCTGTGTCTAAATACAGACATAAAAAAGTCTAACAAAAATACTTGCAGAAAAGCTGAAGAAAGTCATTCAACCCTTAATGTCAGAAACATAAGTAGGTTTCTTGTAAGAAAGAATCATGTGACTTGTAGTTGTACCAATACCTACAGCAGAAAATACGGTAGCAGTAGCAACAGCCTACAACCCTGTAAAGGTTATTTACATGGATATTTAGTATTAATAAACTTTGCAGAGTTTGACATGCTGAACTGTTCTTGTATGCTTTGGATGTGTAAAACAATTGGATTTGGCCCAAAATATCTAAAATGGTTGCGCTTGTACATATGAAAGCCAGGCCTCGGCTATTACTAAGTTTTGTTATTAGCAAACCACTTCAGCCTAGGAGAGGCACAAATCAAGGACAATACTTAGTGTTACTCCCATAATAAATCCTGATCTTGAAATCTATTGTTAGAGAGTTTCAAATGTTGTCACCCTAACACTGGCACTTGCAGGGCTTAACCTCCATAAAGTTAGGTTAAGATGAATGTACCCTCCTCCACATTCTTCTCTGATTTAGCAACTGACTCTTAATAGTACCACCCTGAGATTGTTAACAAGTTCAGAAGTCAGCAGTGTTGTTGTTTAAACGTGAAATGTACTTCTGTTTCCATTAAATTGTCTAATATTGACAAGGAAAATAATGTTATGATTATGCACATGAGCACAGAATTACTACTAATTAATGTGTGATCCCCTGCTACATCATAAGAGACATATGCTGGAGTAACTCTCTCATAGCAAAAATGGCAGCCCTGCTAGTTAAACACTGTCAGAATGTGATACCCATTAGTAAAACGTCCCCATCTGTTTAGCTGCTTGTGACATAAAAACACCTGCCATTAAAGTAAGCCACTTTAGTTATGCAATCTGCATTCTCAAATCAGATTTCTAGGCTCATTTTCTTTCTGCTTATCCTGCCAAAATAATATTAAGCTATCTGAAATGATTTCTATAACTTTAAGGCCTTCTAACACCCAGACTGTATGATTCCTTCCTAAGGTACTTTTTAAGAATCGTGCCACACTACACCCAGAAGACCTGTCTAGTTTAACAGCCTTAGAAAAGGTGGGCAAATGGACTTGTAGTCTATTTATCCTTGTCTTCCTTTGATATACCAAACTACATATATATCACAACATTTCCAACCTTTATTTTCTGGCAAGCAATGTCATTTGTCAGGAATTATGCTATTATCAGCTTTTTGGTTATTGACATTTGCTTGTTAAGAAAGGAAACCCAAATGATATTTTGATTAAACCCTTGCATTAATAATTTTATCTTATTCTTTCCAGGGTAGTGGGAAGATTAATTATGAAATTCACGCTAAAGACCATTCCCATATCCCTTCAGTAACTCATCCTTCAAATGACAATGAGTTTCTCTGGCTGATATAATAATTAATTCATGAAGTTATTAATAATCAATGAACAGAGGATGAGAATGAAAAAAGTGTAAAAAATTTCCTCATCCAGAAACTTACAGGAATTAATCAGTCTAAGGTCTTATTGACAACTAAGGGCCAGTGTGTATATAAAACACACCTGGTTTATTGGTGGTCCCAAGGCTATTTCCATACTCCAATTTCTGGCACACAAATCTGTCTCAAATCAGCAGATGTTTCCACATGAGATAGTTGCCCACTGCCTAGTGTTTCTTTCTGCTGCACCCCCCCCCAAACCCCTTCTTTCCAGTTTTGATACTAACTTATTTCTCCTTTTTCAGATTAGGCCACTACCTGGTGTACACTTTGGATCAGTTGTTTAAGGATCATTGCCTTTGTACTAGACAAAGCATTAGTCAGAACACTTGAGCCAGTGTGCAGTGGTGTTTTCAACTAATCTGATGTTTTTGTCAGGTGGCACCATGTATTGTTCCCCAACAAGCTTTTTATATTATATTGATGGTTCACTCAAGTTTGTCATCCATCTATAATGAAAAGTAGAGGTGATAGATGATATGTATAAAAGTATCATAGTGTCACTTCATAGTCAGCAGTCAATGAAGACATGCCAAAAGTGTTTCATGAAGTGGGCCCTAGCACATTTAGCTGTGTATTTAAAGTCACTCTCTGTTTGCTGTTAAGGAAGGTGACTACCAGTGTAGTAAAGTAGGGAAAATGTTCCCTTTCGCAGAGATCTGCCTCTTGATGATTAACTGTAGAGTATTTCTTGCAAAGTCTAGGATCCTACTGAGGTGGAATGAGAACAACAGACTAGCAAATGTCCATCAAGTTATCTAGTGTATTTTGGAGGTTACTTTTCTGTGCTTCAAATGACAAAATTGGGCTTCTGATCTGAAGTTTTTATTTCTTCATCTGTCTCACAGTGTGCATCCCACCACCTATCTCAGACACTTCATCTCCATGACCTCTGGTTTCTTAACTGCTGTGCTTTCACTACCCAGGTTTCTGTACCACACAGCAGTACTTTCTGCACCACTGGTTTCCACATCTTACTTTTTAGTTTCTTTGGCATTCTTCTGTCACACACTACCCCTGACACTTTGTGCCAGTTGGCTGCTGTCCCTTTAATTCTAGCTTTGACCTCCATTTCAGACTTCCTTTCTCCTCAGCCATCCCTTTGGGATACTCAAAGCTGCTAATGTATTGCATTATTTTGATATCTACTTCAATTTTCAGCTTCTTCTGATTCCCCCCATCTGCTGTCGTTACAACCATTTTTCAGTTTTATCCAGTGTGCCTTCTTCAGAGTCTGCCTGTAGTGATACATCTTCTGCATACAGCAGCTTTGATGATCTGTCCCCTTGACCTGTTTGCTAATGTAGTTAATCACTGGTATGAACAGCAGTGGTCTCAGAACTGAATCCTGATGGATAGCCACTCCCAATGGGGACCCTGTCTCTGAGTCTGAATGCTGTTCATACTTGTGTCATTCGGTCCTTGTACACTTGCACTAATTCTGTCTTTATTTCCACAACTTCAAACCATTACAGGACTGTCTAAATCAGCTTTCTTGGCACCATGTAATATGCTTTCTCCAAGTCTAGGAATGCCCAGTTGGATTCTTTCCTCATCCCTAGCTTCTTCTCAACTATCTGTCTCACTGCAAACATTGGGTCATTTGAGCTGTATCCTGATTTGAATGCAAGATGCTCATCTCCCATCTTACTTTCTACGACTCTTCATATTCATTTATCAATCACCCTCTCCAGAATTTTTATGCAGTGTGACAGGAGTTTGAAACCTTTATGTATTGTCTAAAATTGTGAATGTCCCCTTTGTCTTGTACATTGGCACTAGAATGCTTATTCTCCAGTCATACTGCTTTGAGTACCCTCAGCAGCCATTTCTTCCCTAACTTGCCCACCATCTTGATTGTGTCTGCTGTGACCTCATCTGAGCCTGCTGCATTGTCTGACTTCATTTTCCCAGAGGGGCCGCCCATGTAAAACTAGTAATGAATGGCATTGCTCATTGCATCACACTGTGCAAGTCCAGCCACTGCCAGATACTACATCTATTTGCTTCAGCTGCCATCAGTAGCACAAATAAGATAAGTGTCATTGTGTGGCAGCAGGCAAACATGAAATAAGGTAATGCTTTCACATTTAGTCTAACTGCTACTGTAACTCATATGGCTCATGATGTGCTTTGTAGAGTGTCAATGTAATGGATGGTAGCTTCTAATCCACTATGGGTTGTATTTCTGAGATGACAATTTTCAGCTTTTAGTCTTCAGATGTGCCAAATTTCCCTCCTATGTGTTTACTGACACCTTCAGTATGAGTGCTTCTGTGGCTTCCCTTAATAACTCACTAGTATAGAGTATTTGTCTAACAAAGGCCTAGGTTTACTTCCAATGAGGCCTGTTTTTATTTTCTTGTTGTCAGTCTGTAGATGTGCAACATTTGCCTGACACTTTCACTCTGACTACTGTTGCGGATCTCCTTGTTGAGAAACTGAGTGTATAATGTAAGTGGGCAGAGCTGGTGGGTTAAGTCCCCACAGGAGTTAATATTTTACTTTTTACATGAGATTCACATTATAGTACAGGTACACTAATCAAACTGTGAGGTAATCAGGACTGGTGTAGGACAGTACATCATGTTACTTTACTGTGTTCTACCTTTCCTGTCTGAAGGTCACATAATTTGTCATTCAGTTATTATCATAAACACTTCTCTATTGTGGTTTGAATCCCTGTTTTGGTCAACAGCTGCCTTTACTGTTGATTGTGTACTAACACCTCTACATTCGCTTGCACCTGGTTGCTGTACTACCACCTTTGCTCTTCACCCTTAACCATCCTTACCATTTTCCCTATCATAGAACATCTGTGCATATGTATTGCTTTAAATTACAATGCATTGGCTACATAGTTTTGCGGTCTGTGCATGCAGACTCATGATGACGATCATAACTGCTCAGGCATGTCAAAGTTTACACAGCTGCTCTTACTTTAATCTGGCCACCAGGTGCTCTAAAACATTTTGGCCACAGGTCTGTACTGCGACCATGACAAGAAGTTGCTTACGGCAGAAGTGGCATTTTGGAATCCCTATGTAAGTGTTCCCAATGCATATAATGATTACTGGGGTATTTCAACTAAAAATAGCCTGTAGCTTAAAGCAATGTAAGTGTTTTTAGTTTTACCTGCTTATGAATAGAACAAAATAGTTAGACAATAGCAAATGTCTTTAGACAAGATTTGTTCACTCTGTGTGCACCATGACATGAGTAGACCTCACTAGTCTGACACAATACAGATTTATTTTCTTGCTTTCATGAGTTCACTAAGTAGTGCATAAAGTTTCTTAGGTTCTACTGAATGCCCTGATGCACATTTGATAATTGTGCCCTTGTGACTCATCAGCTGTTTCCATCATGCCATCCATCTGCCCAGTCCTTATTGGAAATATCCTCCCATTGCTTTGGTAGCTTTTATAGCTTCCAAGGAGGTCTTGGGTCCCAGAAGAAAATAGATCTTAAAAGCAGCATAATATGGTAGTTTAAGCTGCATGCAATGTGCTCTGCAATTTTATGTCTAAGAGAAACACTTTTCTCCTTTTTCCTGATTACTCCACAATAGCCCTTATCACAAATATCAAAATGTCTTTAGCTCGACAGCCTAAATGTCAAAAAAAAAAAATAATAATCCAAACTCCAGTGTGCATATTCTGAGACATAACCTTGGAGGATTTAAATTAAAAATAATAATTTTTGGAAGAGGCAAGCCCCCTTTGTACTCCCATTTGGTGGTCTCCCCCCTTTCCCTCCCTAATTAAATAGATCAGACCCTGAGAGTACACAATACCGAGGAAAGGGAATATTTCCCAACTGTGGTGATAAGTCAGTCCCACAAAAAATTCAGTCAGCTCTCCTGTTGACCAAATGCAACAGGCAGAAAAGCTGTTGATTAAAACAACAGTCTAATAATTTTAGGGTTAAAATGTGTGTGTGTGTGTGTGTGTGTGTGTGTGTGTGTGTGTGTGTGTGTGTGTGTGTTTGTTTTATATATTAAGACGTTCTGCTTTCCAGAGCTGCCACAAAGCAGAGGGCACCCACAGCATCATAGCTGAACCTAACTTCCCACATCTGCTCCCTATTTTAGATATGCACACCTCAGAGATGGTCAGCATTTCAGATGTTGTGAACACTCAGGCCACAAGTAGGACCAGTGGGAGATCTCTTAGGTAAAAGTGTCAGTCTATGAACTGGATGCACACTTGTCTTTGGTGCTGGAAGATCAGAAGGGTATTGGCTGTATTCACACCCTACATCTGCTGTTCTTTAGATGAGATGTTAAACCAAAGTCCCATCTGCCTGAGTTTCATGTAGCTTTGATGGATGTAAAGATGACTTGCCACTTATTTTAAAAATAACATAAAATAATGTAAAATAGGCTATTTACACTACAAAAATATTCATTAACACCCCAGTATTAACTCCATTGTTGTGCAACTATAGTTTTGTTCCCATCACAGTACATTTCAAATCCCATTTCTTATTATATAGTAATTCCCCAGATGTACCTTTCCATGTCTTCCGTTTACATGACAGCACAATTTTTATCCAGCTCTCTTCTGTCTTGTCTTTTCCAAACCATAACTATAAAGTATCATACTTAACCTAATATTTTGTAACCTGTATTGTTTCCATAATTTTTCAGTTTCTTCCCAATATCTCACAATCTTTCCCCATTTCATAAACACATGCTTGGTCATTTCTTCTTTGCCACAAACATTACTCAGTTTTTCTGAATACTGCTTATGTATCAATGAAGTCTTGAGTGCAATTTACTGTTAGCCTCCATAAAAAAAATGTTTCCATTTCCATAGCTCTCTGAACTTTTCTTTTTTCCAAAACTGATATCTCTGCCCTCTTTCTTTTACTTTCCATATTTACTTTCCCCAGTAATCATTTCTTTTAATATACCTGTGCTTCACAGGCTTCACATTTCTAGCAAGTATTTTCTACAATTTATACTGCCACACACGGAGCCCTACAGTGCTCAGATTTTTCTTAAATAAAACAAACAATTTAATAAATATTGCATACAGGCACACTGACACATTATTGTGATCTGTTGTTGGAAAATTTTATTTCACCAAAGTTGTTTAATTCCTTTAAGATGACCATCTTGTTATTCCAGGGATTTATTTGGTATCTTCACCATCCATAGTAAACCCACCTCTGAGACCCATAGTTCATAGGTTCATAGGTGCATACTAGGCTAATGGCCCTGAAGCCTTTACAAGCCTAGCCCATACAAGTGCTCTAGCATCATGCCACCTGATGTTAGTTCCCAGTGCCTCTATCAAGTAGAGCCACTGGAGTGATCCCCGGGGTGAACTTTCTATTACCCATCCACTTATCAAGATTTCTCTTGAAGAGGGATAGCGAGGTGCTCTGCTTGACATATATGGAAAGTCTATTCCAGAGCATGGACAATCTCTGGGTGAGGAACCTGTCCCTCCGGCATGTTCTGTTGATTGTGGTAATAAGATTGAGGTCTCTGGAGTGTGTGGTGCGGAGGGATTGGGATTTCTTTAGATGTAGCATTTCTAACAGAGCTGGGTCAGACATGGCTTTGTAAGTCGGGCAAAGATCGCCTCTAAGTAGGCGATATAAGACGGAGAATAGCTGGAGTCTTTTGAGTCTGTCCATGTAGAACATGTGTTTATTGCTTAGTATCCTCTTCATGAGGTACTTCTGTGGCCTCTCCAGGTGTTGCAGGTGTCTAGTGAGGTACATGCCAAATGGGGCATTATACTCAATGATTGGTCTAATGAGGGAAGAGTAGAGAGAGATGATGACCTCTTTCTTCCTGTATGCAAAACCTTTGGTAATGATATGTGCCACATAGAAGGACTTTCTGACCACAGTGGCAATGTGGTGGTCAACAGAGAGGTTGCTGTCAACCTGTGTCTCCAGATCTCTTATAACGCCTTCACTGTCCAGTGGGCTCCATTCAATGTGGTAATTAGTGGGAACTGAGTTTTTACCAATGGGGATGATGATGACACATTTTTTGGCATTAAGCTTAAGGCCATGGTTTTGACACCAGTCATTGGTCTTAGAGAGGCCTTTCTGTAGGATGTCTGCATCACTTGGGGAGTTAATAATCACTCCCAGCTTGCAGTCATCTGTGAACTTAGTCAGCCAGAGTCCCTTTGTGTTGGCCTGGATTTGTGAGAAATAGATGCCAAACAGGAGAGGACCCAGGACCAATCCCTGTAGGACTCCACTTCTGACTGGTCAGCAGTCTGATTTGGAGTGTACTACTTTCACACTGTGTGTTCTATCTGTGAGCCAATTTGCAACTCACCTAGTGATATAGGGGGTTGATGCCTAGTTTGATGAGTTTATAAATAATTCCCGAGTGAGAAATGGTATCAAAGGCCTTGGCCAGATCGAGGTAGGCTCTATACACTGCCTTACCTTCATCAACAGCCCTGGTGACTGACTCAAAGAAGTCAATCAGGTTGAGCAGGCATGATCTCCCTTTCACAAAGCCAAATTGTGTGGGGTATAGAGTTTGGAGATTTCCTATATTTTTGTTAATCAGGTCCATGATGATGCGCTCCATACCTTTACATATCAGACTCGTCAGCCTAGTGGGGCAATAATTCCCAGGGTCTGTAGTTACTCCCCCTTTATGGAGAAGGATGACTGTAGCAGTGCACCATTCAGTAGGGTCAAAGCCTGAGGTGAGGCTGTGACTGAACAGAGCACGCAGATGTGGTGCCAGTTCACTTTGTAGTTCATGTTGAACACAGCTAGGAATATTATTAGGTCCCATGGAAGCTGTATTCTTGGCCTTGGACAATGCAGCTTTAACCTGTGCTGCAGTAATGCTGGGTGCCTGGCATTCTTCTGGTATTGTGATTGGTCCTTTGGGGGGGGGGGAGACAAGTAAAGTTGGCAGTGAATCTGACGGCCAGTATGTTGGCAATATCTGTTAGCTCAGTATAGGAAGTACCATTGTGCAGTAACTCAGAGCAAATCTGGGTATTGCCGTGGAGGTTCTTAATATAACTATAAAAGGCTTTGTGATTGTGTTTAGTGTCTGCCACAATTCTGCCTTCATAGCTGGCTTTAGAGGATTTGATGAGGGATCTCAACTTTTTGTTGAGGCTAATAAGAGAGTTTTTCCAGTCTTGCAACTTCACCTTTTTCTGCAACAGTTTCTTCCATCTGTTTTAGAGTTTATTAATGGCAGAGGACCACCAAATTGGCTTCCTTTTTTTGGAGGAGACCATCTGGTTCTGTTGGGTATGGCTATTTCCATGCATTTATGTACATGTTCATACAGTGTATTGGTGTATGATTCAACAGTCATGCAGCTATTTTCCATTGGCATGGGTGCCGTGAATTTAGCCACCTCTGTTTTTAGGAGCTCAAAGTCAGCTATGGAGAAGTTTTTCAAGGTGGTTACCTTTGCAGGGGGTGTGGGTGAAATGTGGATTTCCATGGTGATTAATTTATGGTTGGATCTGACCAGGGAGGGATTGACTACTGGTGTAGATCAACAGTCTCCCATGTTAGTAATAACCAGGTTAAGGTTAAGGCTATTGCTTCCTCTAGTGGGGATCAAAATGAGCTGGTCCAGAGCACTGGAATTGATGAATTCCAGGAAGCATTTGGCCAGTGTCTTGGTGCTTGATTAGTTTTCCCAGTTGATGGAAGGGTAGTTGAAGTCTCCTAGTATGAGAGTGTTAGGTTGGACCTTGATAGATTCCAGGGTGCTTAGGAACATGGAGTGAGAGTCTAGGGACATGGTTGGTGACCTATAGCAGGCTATGACCTGGATCGCCATCTTATCCAATGTTAGTTGTACCTGAAGTATCTCAAATATGTTATGCTGGGCTAATAGTCTGGAGGTGTGCATATCCTTTATGAATATGGAGAGACCACCACCTTTGGAGCTACTGTCCATGTTTCGGGGCTGAAAGGTGTGGAATGAGTTATAAACCAAACACACGCACGAGGGACTAAGTGCACGGTCCAAACCAAAACTAAGGGTGAATCCAAAAATGGACCAGCACAATGGAAATGCAGCTAAAATAAATTTATTGTAGAAATCAATGCCATTTCTAATAAATAAATGGCTGGCAAACCAGTTTTGGCTATGAAAAGCCTTCTTCAGTGCTAAGACACAAATATTCAACAGTTAAGCAGCTCCAACATCCTGGTATTATATAGGGAGACCCTTAAAGGCATATTACAGAAAAAATGATAGTTATTTGATTATATACAGATGTCATGAAAAATGGCTACTAAATCTTGTCAATAGAAACATAATACCCAAATCACCAAAAATAACATGTGTACATCAGAGATTATAAATAAGATTCTACAATATGCATAGGTAAATAGGCTGGCATATTATTGCATTTCATTTAGTCCAGGTTTGAACAAAGCCCCTAACCTGGTGATCCACATAGTTTCCATATTATTAAGTTTATTATGCCATCCTGCTTTGAAATTCCTGTGCATTTGTATTTTATCGATAATGATAAATTTAAAAAGAGCAGTTGGATGATTAATGGTGTGTTTATAAAGGGCATTGGACAAACGGTGATTTCTAATGGCACTAATGTGTTCACTAATTCTCAATTTGAATGGTCTGGATGCCTGACCAACATAAAAGGAGGAACAGGTACATGTAGCTAAATAAATGACCCAGTCCGAACTACAGTTCCCAAAAATATTAATCTTGTATACCTGAGATGTGTTTTTGCTTGAAAATTCCTTTGTTTTAAGGATGTATTCACAGGCACTACAATGCCCACAAGGGAAACACCCCACCAAAGGGTCACCAAATAAGGTGGTTTGGACTGTTGTCGCTGGTGTATATCTCTTGTAGTGAGTTAGGCGAGAATGTATAGTGCGACCCCTACGGTATGAGAAGGCACATTTGTCTGGTAAGATGTCATTCAGAAGTTCATGAGATTTAAGTATGTCCCGATGTCTATTAATGATTTCCCTAAATCTGGATGTGTTGTTGCCGAAAGTGGTAACAAACCTAATCGGCTGTACAGAATTTAATGTTTCTTCATGCTTCAAATGTTGGTATTGTAATAAGCTTGGTTGTGCCACCTGCCTAGTCTGGTCAATAGTTTGAGAAATATGATTCCTTGAATATCCACGGTTGATAAGCCTATTTGCCAGGTCCTGTTCACAAACTTGATGTTGTTCTTCTGATGAGCATATGTGTTTCATACGCAAAAATTGGGATTTTGGAATATTTTGGATGATGTGGTGGGGGTGAGAGCTAGATGCATGTAGCAGGGTATTATATTGAGGAAACTTCCTATGTACACTAGTGGCCAATGTGTGATCTTGCAGTCTAGAAATAACAACATCCAAAAAGACAATCTCTTGATATTCTATATTTAGAGTGAATGAGTTATAGCCTGGTAGTGCAGGGGTGCTTTCTGCCACTTTAAACCAGGTCATCGTTACAGCACAAATGTCGATGTTCTCCATTTTGAGGAGTGCTTCGAGGGAGTGCATCTTGAGATTTAGACATCTAGCACTGTGCAGCATGACCCTCAGATTGCATTTATTTATAGCTGTTATGGTGGTAATTTGGTCTTTGGAACACCACCTAAAAAAGGCACTATAGGGGTGGCAAGAGCCTTAGCCAGTAACCGGAAGCCCAGGTGTGACAGATGCAGGCCATCACTGGCAAAGCATCGAGGTCTGTCAATCATGTCAGTCATGTCATCCCAAGCAGACAGATACTGGATCCCCTTAGAATGACACCAGAAACTTAGCTGGTTGTCGAAGTCAATAATTTTTTGTTTGTACTCCAGTATCATTCTGGGTGACAGTAGGATACAGCTCAGGGCTAGGGTCATACTTGCCTGGGCCACATAATCTGAAAGCTCCACCATGTCTCCTTTCATGTAGTCCAGGGAGGTGCATCTCAAGTCATTCACACCCACATGGACAATGACAGAGTCATACTTGTACTTGTTGTGAAGTGACCTGAGTGTGTATGTTATGTGTCAGATTCTGGCACTTGATAGACAGCTGACTGTTACCTTCTGCTTATTCAACGTAGTGAGTGGGATATCTGTGTGCCTCACTATTGAGTCACCTATGATTAGTGTATTGGGCAAGGTGTTTAGCCTTAGGGAATTAGTGAGGGGTACACTGTGGACGTGAGCTATGTGTCCTGTGGTTTGTGCTGTGTTGTGGTGGTCGAGTGGATTTCTGTCTTGGAGGTCTCTGCTGTTTGGGTAAATTTCTATTGAGAGCCTCCATGAAGGTGGGTGTGTGGTTTGTGTTTTTATGTGAAAGATGTGATGGTGGGTGTTCTGGAGGGTTATGTATTCCATGTGGTGTGGTGCAGGTGTTGACCTTCTCCTCTTGATCAGCTATTCCGGTCTTGGCTGGAGAGTGCATAGCTTCCAATGTGGTGATATAAGTGCATCTCTCACAAGTCTGAGTGTTAGGAGGTAAGAGGAAAGGGTTGTCGGTGTACATGGTGCAGTTGCTACACTGCTTCATAATGCCCAAGTGCACCAGGTTAATAGGAGAAAGCACAGGGAACTGCCCTTTAATCATGCCAGGAACGGTGGTCATAACTATTAAGTATTGGAGCTATTTCCATGAAGAACAACTAGTGCTGATGGCACTTAAGTGTGCCACAAAAATTGCTACAAAAAAACCTGTTGAAGTGCAAAGCGATTAAGCTATTTGAAGTGCAAGAGAGAAAGAACTAGCAAGATTCAAGGGAAAAACTGAAGAGCAAACTTTCTGGCACCAGTAATAGTTTACCTCAGCTTGGCATCACTAGGCGGAACTTAAACAAGTGTAATCCCGCACAAACACGGGCTTTTAAACCAGAAAGTTGAAAGGGATGGAAAAACTGCCCAACCGGCCAATAAACTACAATTTCTGAACCAAAAACCACTCCTCCTGTGGTAGGTAGGCTACCTAGTGCTTACCATTCCCACTGATAAGCTAGAAGGCGTCCCTCCAACACAGAAAAGCTTGGGGGCTCATAAGCTTACAAACAGTCCTGGATACAGGAAATCTGTATTTGGACTAGACTAGTTACAGGAAAGGCGGCAAACAAGCAAAAACATGGACTTTTAAACCAAAGAGTTGAAAGGTAGGTACTAGGTTATCGGCCCTAGGGCCCATACAAGCCTAGCCAAAAAATGTACCTTGGCTTTCGCCACCCAAGAAAATTATTTTCCTGTGTCCCTCTCCAGTCCTGGTGCTGGACTTTCTCTCCAAGCCCCAAATAAAACTTCCCACTGACACAGCTATAGAGTAGAGTCTTTAGCCAAGTGCTCCAAGCCAAGTCCTCCACCACTGTCTCTGTGAAATCAGTGCTCTCAGTGTCCTTGTTCAAAGTAGCTGACATGCACACTCTTGTTAAAATTTGATTTTCATGTGCACACACACACACACACACACACACACACACACACACACACACACACACACACACACACACACACACACACACACACACACACACACACACACCTGGGTAAGGCTAGCACAGCTTACCTGCTTTGCCACCTCCACCCAGATTATAAGGTAGCTACATTGCCTCCAGAACACCCCAAAGCCAACTACTCTAAGGCTCTTACCAGGGTACCCAGTTCCTCTTAGTAAAATGAATACTTATACAAATGGTAGCATTTCCAAGCAGCAAGACTTTCAGGAGCATGGAACCACAGTACCACTAAATAAATGCATGTACTCTAAAAAGTTAAAATATTTTCTAAAACACCAGCCACAGTGAAAGGTTTAGATATATTTAATAAATAATAAAATAAAAAAATGAAATACTGAATATCTATTCACAATAAACACTAGAATTTTATTCACAGAAAATATAAAAAACAACACCCATGGAAAGACTCAGACAGATAATAAAAATAACATTTAACTTATTTCACTACATTTTCCTAACTGACTGAAGAATTACTCTTCCCTACTTACTTGATAGAGCAAGGCAAGATGAAGGTGGATGAGTGTCTTTCTTGTCAGGTCCCAGACAAAGTGCTGAGTGCTACTGACACATCTTTCACTAGTATCTAAATACAATTTCAGTGTTGGCTACAGAATGACATCACATCTGATCATCTGACTCTGTGGTTCCCACAATACCCCATCACTAGAAATTGAGCCAAGATCTGACACAGATGTGTCACAATACATACATAGAACTTTGCTAAAGCTTAATACAGCATCCGGAATCTATAAAACAATTCCAACACTTCCACCCTTCCTGCAGAAAGGCTTTTCACAGACATTAGATCTCTAGCTGCATTCAGACCTGTGAGATAGAGTCTTCATGGCCTAAACCAAATCATTTAATTTCAGGTTATTTTTCTTAAGGTTAGCTGGGCTGAACTTAACCCTTTCCCTTCCAGTATCCATTGTTAAAACATATACATTTGATCTATTACAACAATACAGTCTGACATACATGTATATTTCTTTTCTGTCCAGCAGGACCTACTGTTGATACATTTTTAACGTGAGCAACTTTACAAATATATTTTTAACACAAACATATGTACAAATCAGTTTGACATTCAAATGATATATAACTCTTTACAAAACTCCAGCTAGCTATGCTGGCATATATTACATATGCACTGCTCTACTCCCCCTACCACAGCTGGCACTACCTAATATCATCACAGTATGTATGAGAATCAATGTATGTTTTTGTAAATTAGTGGTTTTAACAGGTGCAGATATAGCTGCACTTTTTAGATGATGTATTTATGATATGAACAGGTGGACCAAAATGCTTGGTTAAGTTTATTGAATTTTTGAACTCTACAACAGATTTTTTAAAAGTTACACACTGTTGATTTTCTGATTTTGTGAATTACCTTGATGTGACCATCTACAAAAATTTTGCAGAGAATTGTTTTGAGTCAGCAATATATTGGAAGCCAACATTTACCAATTCTTTATTACCTGCCATGATTTTGTGCAATTTAAACTTTTTATCTTGGTAAATGTATTAATGCTGCTGAGGGGTAGTGACTAGAAAACTTACTTAGAGACACGAAAACTTTTATGACAGATTATTTCAATGCAACAATGTTTCCAGGATTAAATGACTTAATTTCCATCAGCAGTCTATTAAAGATGAGGCTGCTATTTTATGTTAAGAAAAAAACTTTGTTTTAACAATGTATTTTGTCTAAACGTGTTTTACTATTGTGTCATGAAATGATTTTATTCACTGTCTCTTTAAATGTATTTAAATTAATGTGATTATGTGATGTTCTTACTAGCTGTCATGTGACTTTTTTAGTATTTAAATGTCATGTGGTATTCAGTAGGTTTCATTCTGAAGAAGTCTAGGATCGTTTATACAAAAGCATTAAATTAAAACTGCATTTGCCTTAGTCTTCCGCCTTTGATGTGTTTTCATCTGGATTTGTGTTTATTATTCAGATGAGGTTGGTTTGTTTTTTTGGTTTCTGTTCTTTTATATCACAATATACTGGAGATACTGCTAGCTGTTTGATAGTAATTATGAAAATAAGCAATATACTCATATGCTCAATACTTAAAGAAAAAAAACAAGTGACTTATGAATTATTGCAAGTCATGAGATGAAACCTTAGATGTTACTAAGCTGTCCTTGATATTCCACTGTAAGTTGCACATTTTGAGAGATATTTAGTATCATTTATATTGCTAATTATGTAATTAAGCATATGTTTTTATATTTCTATAAGTATTTCAATAAACATGCTCTCAGAGAGAAATTGAGAAATTTATTGATGTCATGTGAAAGCCTATATCTGGTTAACACAGGTGTTCTAATGATATCTGCCCAGGCTGTACATTTTTCAAGATATGACAATTTATCTGTGAAAGTTTAGCAAAAAATATTTCTGGGGTTCTTGTAGTGTATTTATGGAAAGAATATTAATGCACTGAATATTGTTACTCTAAAGAACACTTCCTGCTGATAACATTGCTGTTTGCACAGTTTTAATAGTTTTCATTTATCACAAAATATTTACATTTGTTTATGTTACACTTTTAAGTTGATTTTTCAGAAAATGGTCTGGAATGCAAGGATGTGTGTTGGCAACTAGAGGTATGAAATTTCACACCTCATAGGAGTTAATGAGTTAAAAAAAAAGCTTGGCTTCTTATATAGAAAAAAACCCCCTACCTAACAGACAGAACTAGGAAAACCATAGCTAAAGCCCTATTGTATGCTTCCCACACTTTACTAACTTAAAACAATAACAAAGCTGGAAAAATGCCACAATAAAAGAACTATTTTTGCTACTAATTGCCTCTTTCGTTCTCATCACTGTTCTGCCCTTAAACAACTAAACTAGGCTAAACTCCCATATCAGCTCCACTGTAGTCAGCTACTATTAGATCATACTTTAATATATCACCTTGATTAATATCTGGCACTCAAAGGCATGCTTTTGCACTGCAACGGTACAAACATTCTTTGCTCTAAAGACAAAGCCCTGCTCTCTATCACTAAAGTCCAAAACACATCAGGAGCCTCTTTATACTCAAACTCTGTAGCTTCCCTCTGGAAAGTCCTCCCACATCCCTCTGGCGTCTTGAAAATTATCAGGCATTCAAAGCATCTCTAAAAGAATAAGACAGAATCCTGGATCTGTAGCTGCCCATCTCCAGGATATGTGTAATGTCTGCATTTTTTCCACCTCTTCTACTATAGTCCTGCTCTCCTCCTGAACAATATCACACTCAAATGGGGCCCCAAGTCAGGTTTATGGACCAGACCCTCCTCCGCAACCATTCCAGTATCCCATTACTTGTCTGTGTCTTTGCAATCATCATAACACTTTTCAAGCCTGTCAGCATGCATATTATCTCTGCAGAAGTAAAAGCCATCTGAATAATTCCACATTAAAGAAAACTGCTATTAATGCAAAGATTGCTGCTGGCAAACAACTTTGCATGTCAGTGCTTCAGCTACAAATACAGTGTCTACTACCCTTGAAGAATAAATTGCCTATGTTACATTAAAAATGGCATGCTGGTGGTATTGCCATAATATTTCTTGAACTTGATTAGTTATACAATAGGACCGACTGGCAATCCATGACAACAGGTTCATAGCTACTAAGCATGTAGCTACGGGTCTATGTTCAGCCATCAAATGGGCTAACCATTGAACAGCTGAACATCAAACAATAAGCATCAAATGATCACTCACTGAATCCTCATTACATCTACAGGGTAAGTAACTACTTGTCCAACAATTCCCTGTCTCACACATGGAAGTGTTTCAAACCCACCCAGGTGGGGGTCTTCAACCCCCACAGCCCCTATACTCCCCTTACTATATATACCAAAGCTGAGGCCACACTATAGTGGAGAAAATGGGATTGAAACACTTCCATATGTAAGATAGGGAGGTGTTGGACAAGTAATTACTTACCCTGTCGATGAAGTGAAAGTCTGCTGAGTGAACATTCGATACTTATTGTTCAACATTCAGCCATTCAATGGTTAGCCCATTTGATGGCTGACAACCCACCCTGCAGCTACGATGACAACAGGTTCATCATTAATAGACATGCAGTCCAGGAAACCATTAACGAGCCTAGCTCAAATTCCAATTGCTCAAAAGCACAGTTTGTTTAAGTAACTTGCTGAATGTCGCACAGTTGATAAGTGAAAATGGAAAGATTCAAACGCTGAACCCTTGCCAAAGGAAGCAGCTCAGTAACAAAACAGAGCTTTAGTCCTCTGCAGTAACTGCCAGAGTAGCAGTTTTTTCATTAAATGCAGAAATCCTTTACAATCCAATCTTGTACAGTAGACTGTATCATAATAATATGCAGCAATGGCGACATAATGGATGCTAAAGACCAGAGGGTTCTGTTCATCACTCCAGATAATGCAACCTATAAGACCTGAGAAATATCAAACCCTTTGCAGTTGCTGGAGGCTGTAAAGAATGTGCAGTAAAATATATTACTAAAATGTAACATACTTATAATAGTAAAATGCAATACATTTAGACTATATTACACTATTCAGGCCTATTAATGAATTCATTCTTTAGTGCAATGTATAAAGCAAAACAATTACAACCAATATGAATGCTGTATTAGTTTTGTTCAACAAACCCACAAGTCATGCAAAAATCAGCAATATTACTATATATAATACATTGTTCTCTGTGGAGGCTTACATGCTTGTAGAACACCTGTATCTCATTGTTGACCTCCATATGTATTCTCTGTTAACAAGAATAGTTATGCCCTCTGATAATACTCAGTATATGTCTGACCTACTTGAATGGCTAATACCTCTGTACTGTTGCAGCTTACATCTCCAGAATCAACACAGCTTGATCATGGACAAACAGGGCCCTATGCAGGGTAATGAATCGGGGCCCCACTAGTCATACCAATATCCCTTTACCTGATACTCTCCCAATATCCATAAACATTGTTCAAAGCACTTTATCAGCTCATAACCTTAATCATCTGCACTAGACAATGTATTGTAGCCCAAGCACAGTACATATCAAGTGTGTGCCTTCAAATAAATAAGCTAAATTAAAATTGTATTCACACTTAAAATATTAACATTAAATTCATAGCCTTCATGCTGTCCAATTTATTTGGGACTAAATAACAAACACACTGTCAACATTAAGGAAAACAAGGATTACATCTGATGAGCATGGTTTATATGAGGATGGTCTTGTTTAAAACAGTGACTTGCTCAAAGACAGGACATGAGTATGAGGCAAAATCAGATTTGTTCTGCAAACTGTTGACAGATAAAAGCATTCTACTGTAAATCACTTAAAAAATTAACAACGCAACAGGAATTGGGCAAAATGTGTTCTGTTGAACCACAAAATCTGAAACTGTAATCCTGACATTGACTGACTGTAATCCTATGTGATTTATCAAAGAAAAGAAAACTGCACAAAGGAAAAAAGTTAATGGAGATCTGGGAGTTGGTGTAGTGATTAAGCTTCTTGCTAAGGTGCAGGGTTTTAATACTGTGTAACTCTGACAAAGTCACATAGCTAGATAGTGCCCCCTAAGTGGTGTAGTTCTCTCTCTCTTGATCTGCCTCTAATAAACACATGCGCACACAGACACATACACACACACACACACACACACACACACACACACACACACACACACACACACACACACACATGCATACCTATTGGTTAATCACCTGCTTGTTCAAGTGTTTGGCTCATTGTTCAACTCTGCTGTACACATAGCAATTCTGGTTTAGAGATGCAATTGCATCTCCTCTCCCCAGTAATTCTAGTCTAGAGATACAATTACATCTCCTCTCCCCTTTTCGGTTTATTATTGTTTCCCTGCTGCTGAACATAGTAATTCCCCATTCTGGTTCTGAGCTGCATAAAAAAAGTTTGATTTCCTTAAAAGATATCACCATCCATACATCTCTCATTCACATGGAGTTTAAATCATGTGCCAGTTTCCTGGTCTTCGTTTGGTCTGCATGTGTTCCAGCTCCATCCAATAAAAGAGACTGATGCTGGATGATGAGCAGGAAGTTACTGTTTTTTTTTTTTTCAGTTAGGATTGATGCTAAGTAGGAACCTTTCTTTTTCAGTGCTGTAGGAGTGATTTTTTTTTTTTAATTTTGCTTGGCTGGGCCACCCAGCCAGCACTGGGCACTAGGCAGCTGCTTCTGCTGGATCCAGCCCAGCTGCCCTCTGCTCTGTTCACAATTATCACTCAATCATCACCTACCACACCTTAGACCAATTGCTCTCTTAACTCTTTTACCAATCATTTCATTTATATCTCAGAATTAAATCAACCTTTCTTTAATTCTTTTTTTTTAATCCAGCCTTTCTAAATGGCTCAGTACTCTGTATTGTGACATCTATACTACTGCCTAGTTATTTATCTAACTATATCTGTATAAAGTATAATTAGTAAAGGAATCTTACTATTGTATGTATAGTTACTATATTCTTATCTCCTTTGCCATCATAAAATGCAGCTTTATTGTATTCTGCCTGACATTGTTGATATTGTAAAACTTAAAGATTTTCATTGTACAGCATTTACTGGAATTTTTCTCCTTGGGCCTCTGCTGAAAGGGGCCTTTGTGGCAATCCAGACTTCCCCTGTCAACAAATAAGTGAAATAAATAAATTAATAAATTAGTAAGTGCTAAATGGGATATATTTAAGGAAGATAACATCAAAAAAAGGAAGGAATCACTGCAGGACAAACAGAACAGAAGTCCCTTTAGAAGAGATGGCGTGACTTACGTGAATGCCATAGTTAAGATGCGTGCAATAATTTCTTAAGGAAGGTGGCATGAAGATAAACAGGAAAGAGTGAAAGAGCATCCTTCAAACTTATTTCTATCTACTTTATGACATCTAGTGCACACCCCTGAAAAATAAATTACTCCGAAGGAGCAGGCAGTATCCCTTGAGTAATCCCTTGACATATTGCGTGATTTAGATGACCATATAGATTAGAGAGTACCAACATAGCATTCATAAAAATTACTCCTGCTACTTAGAACTCACTTTCTGATAAAGTCAAGCATGCAAACAGCTTGCAAAATATTTGTAAAGTAGATAAAAAATCTCTTATTTAAAACAGCTAGCTGTGATTGCTTTAATAAGCCTGGGTGAATATATGGAAACCCTTCCAAAATTTATAAATAAAGATCAACTTTATTACTAGCTGAGATAGGTACAAACAAAAAACAAACAAAAAATATCTCCTTGTGTGCTGAGTGTACTTCTTAGCTGATAAGTATATTTTTTGCACTTTTTAACTGTTCAGAGTTGAATACTGTATCTGATTTACTGTATCTGTTTTAATTTTTGAAAAAAAAAAAAAACAAAATAACCCACCCTCAAAAGTCTTATCTCTCTACTCGTTTCCTGCCTTTCTATAGTCAATAGAGTCCTGTTTTCAGATTTTGCTGAATTCTGGGCTGTTTTGTAGTCTCTGTGTTGCCCAGACCTTACTAAGATAGAAGGAAGATTCTCTGCTCATCAGTGAGAGTGGTGATCTTTGAGCAGCTTATCTGTCACTGGAGGAGAGGTTTCAGCTCAGAATCTGTAGTTTTATTGGCAATTTTGGGATATTTCTATCCCTTTCATCTTTCTGTTTAAAAACCTGTGTTTGCATGTTTTTTGTGCTTGTATTACTTCAGCAAGATCCTGCCTGGGTGTCCTGCAGAGTTCTACAGCAGCAGAGAGAGAAAAGGGAGACTTTAAGTGAAATAAGTACCTCTGTTTTGCTTTTTATTGCTTATTTTCATGAGCTGTACTATTCCATGTTTTTTTTTATTAACTTTGCAACTTATTTGAAATGTTTTTGAATTCTGATACTCATTTCACTTTAACTGATCATTTTTAAGTGTTTTTCAACTGTTGAACTGTTGAGGGCTACACAATCAAGTGCAATAGCCATCTTTCTACTTTAAAAATGTTTGTTTTACTGTATCTGTTTTAAATTTTGAAAAAAAAATAAAAATAAAAATCCTCTCTCTCTGCTTGTTTTCCACCTTTCTATAACCAGTAGAGTCCAGTTTTCAGATTTTGCTGAATTCTGGGCTGTTTTGTAGTTTCTGTGTTGCCCAGACCTTTCTAAGATAGAACAAAGATTCTCTGTTCATCAGTGAGAGTGGTGAACTTTGAGCAGCCTATCTGTCGCTGGAGGAGAGGTTTCAGCTCAGAATCTGTAGTTTACTTGGCCATTTTGAGATATTTCTTTCCCTTTCATCTTTCTGTTTAAAATCCCATGTTTGCATGGGTTTTGCACTTGTATTACCTTAGCAAGATCCTCTCTGGGTGTCCTGCAGAGTTCTACAGCAGCAGAGAGAGAAAAGGGAGACTTTAAGTGGATAAAGTACCTCTGTTTTGCTTTTTATTGCTTATTTTCACTAGCCACACTATTCCGAGCGTTTTTTTATTAACTTTACAGCTTATTTGAACTGTTTTTTGAATTTTGATACTGTTTGCACTTTAGATGATAATTTTTAAGTGTTTTTCAACTATTGAACTGTTGGGGGCTACACACTCAAGGGTGATAGCCATTTTTCTGCTTTAAAATTGTTTGTTTTACTGTATATGTTTTCATTTTTGAAAAAACAATCCTATCCCTCTACTTGTTTCCCACCTTTCTATAACCAGTAGAGTCCGGTTTTCAGATTTTGCTGAATTCTGGGCTGTTTTGTAGTTTCTGAGTTGCTCAGACCTTACTAAGATAGAAGGAAGCTTTTCTGTTCATCAGTGAGGGTGGTGAGCTGTAAGCAGACTATCTGTCACTTGAGGAGTAGTTTCAGCTCTGAATCTGTAGTTTTATTGGCCATTTTGGGCTATTTCTATCCCTTTCATCTTTCTGTTTAAAAACCCATGTTTGTGAGGTTTTGCACATCGAAAAGTGCCATTTAACTAGGGTTATACTATTCCCGGTGCCAGAAAGTCTGCTCTTCTAATTTTCCCTTAGATCTAGGCAGTTTTCTAGTTTTAGCATTCAAAACTGTTTCCTTGTGCTCAGCACTTGTTCAAAACTCATTGCAAGCACTCAATAATCTACAAATTACAGCAGCATTCAACTTTCCTCACTTGTTAGGAGGAAAACAGTTTTTAGTACTTAAATTAATAAGCACCTATCTAGGCATATCTAGGGGTCAGCTCCTGGTATTTTCCCCTGTCCACCTGATGAATCTGGGCATCTTGGGGCAATGTAGCAATTGCATCATCTACACTAACAACCCTCTCCTCCTACCACTCAACACTATAACTTGTGAGAGATGCACTTATATAGCCAATCTGGAAGTCAAGCGCTCTCCAGCCAAAAATTTACTAGACAGTCAAGAGGAGAAGGTAAACACCTGCACCACACCACACTCAACACATAGTCCATAAAAACCTACACCACCTAAACCCACACATAGTAACATGAAAGACACACCTACATTCATGGAGGCTCTCAATAAAAATCTGCCCAAACAACAGAGACCTCCAAAGCTGAAATGCAAGCAACCCCCCCCCCCAACACTACCCAAATGACACATAGCCCACAAAATCAGTGTGCCATTCAACCTCAGCCCATAAGGCAAAATAACATATCTAACACACTAGTCATAGGTGACTCTATAGTCAGGCACACTGATGTCCCACTCACCAGGCTAAACAAGTAGAAAGTAAGCTGCCTGTCGGGTGCCAGGATCCACCACATAATGCAAGCACTCAGGTCACTCCACAATGAGTACAACTATGACTCTGTCATTGTCCATGTTGGTGTGAATGACCTGAGACATACCTCCCTGCACTACATGAAAAGAGACATGGAGGAGCTCTCAAATCATGTAGCCCAGGCAGGTATGACCCTAGCCCTGAGTAGCATCCTGCCATCACCCAGAATGATACCACAATACAAGGACAAAATGATTGACTTCAATAATTGGCTAAGCTTCTGGTGTCATTCTAAGGGGATCCAGTGTCTTCCTGGGCGACATGATCGACAGACAACGATGCTTTGTCAGAGATAGCCTGCACCTGTCACCCCTGGAATTCTGGATAGTAGCTAAGGATTTTGCCACCCATATAGTGCCTTTTTAGGCAAGGTTCAAATGACAAACTCACCACCACAGCAAGTATAAGCAAGCAAAATCTGAGGGTAATGCTACTCAATGCTATAAGTCTAAACCTCAAAATGCACTCTCTCGAGGCACTCCTTAAAATGGAGAACATTGACATCTGTGCAGTGATGGAGATCTGGTTCAGGGCTCCAGAGAGCACCCCTGCATTACCAGGCTATAACTCATACCACACCTTTCGGCCACCTAACCTGGACCAAAACACTAAAGGAGGAGGCGTGTCCATATTCATTAAGGCTATCCACACCTCCAGGCTAGTTGCTCAACATAATGCATCCAAAATTATCCAAGTGCAACTAACACTGGGCAAGACTGCAATCCAGGTTGTAGCTTGTTACAGATCCCCCACCATGCCCCGTGATGCCCACTCCTCATTTCTTGATATACTGGGTAATATTAAGGTACAGCCCAATACCCTAATAATGGATGATTTCAACTACCCCACCATCATCTGGGGAAACTACTCATGTACTAACTCATTTGCTCAATGCTTTCTGGAATTCATAAATTCTAACGCCCTGGATCAGCTTGTCCATACCCCCACCAGAGGCAGCAATATCCTGGACCTGGTCATTGCCAATATGGGCAACCAATGCTCCATGCCAGAGGTCAACTCCTTGCTGGTCAGATCCGACCACAACTAATGACCACAGCCATCAATATCCCACCCCCCACCCCCCATTAAGAAGACCACCATAAAAAACTTCTCCAAAGCCAACTTCATGCTTCTTAAGACAGAAGTGGCAAGCTTCACAACACACATACAGATGGAAAATAGACGTACAACTTCTGAATCTTATACAAATGCACTGTATAAGCACATACACGGATGCATGGATCATGCCATCCACAACAGAACCAAGACGCTATCCTCCAAAAAGGTAAGCCAATCTGGTGGTCCCCTGCCATAAACAAACTTTACAACAGAAGGAAGAAGCTGTTGCAAAAAAGAGTAAAATCCCCTGATTGCAGGAACTCCCTGTTCAGCTTCAGTAAGAAGCTGAGATCCCTCATAAAATTCTCCAAAGCTAGTTACGAAAATAAAATCACCACTGATTCTAAAGACAACCATAAAGCATTCTACAGCTATGTCAAGAATCTCAATGTCAACACTCAGATCTGTTATGAGCTACAGCACAATGGCACTAGACAGACAGAACCAACTGATATTGCCAACATCCTGGCAGATAGGTTCAGTGCAAACTTCACCCCCCTCACCCCCAAAGGGCCTATCACTATACCAGAAGAATGCAAAGCCCCTGTAATCACAGCTGCACAAGTAAAGACCGCACTCTCCAAAGCCAAGAACACAGCATCCATGGGACCAGACAACATCCCAGGTTGTGTTCTGCACAAACTACAATATGAACTGGCACTCCACCTAAGTACCATGTTCAGTCATAGCCTCTCTTCAGGCTTTGTGCCTACTAAATGGTGCACAATGACAGTTATCCCACTCCACAAAAGGGGTGCCACCACGGACCCCAGGAACTACCGCCCCACTAGCCTGATGAGCCTGGTCTGCAAGGCCAAGGAACATATCATCTTGGAGCTTATAAACAAGGACATAGGTAACTTCCAAACTCTGGACCCCACTCAGTTTGGGTTTGTATAAGGTAGGTCATGTCTCTTAAACATGATTGACATCTTTGAAGTAGTCACCAGAACTGTGGATGAGGGTAAGGTGGTGCACACAGCCTATCTTGACCTCACCAAGGCTTTCAACACTATCCCCCACACTGGAATTATAGATAAACTCACTTGACTGAGCATAAACCCCCTATGTCACAAGATGGGTGGCCAACTGGCTCACTGACAGAACCCACACAGTGAAAGTAGCCAACTCCAAATCCAACTTCAGACCAGTGACAAGTGGAGTACCACAGGGCTCAGTCCTGGGTTCTCTCCTGTTTGGCATCTACTTCTCAGAAGTCCAGGCTAATACAGCAGGTCTTTGGCTGACGAAGTTCACAGATGACTGTAAACTAGGTGCCATAATAGAATCACCTAATGATGTGGACATTCTACAAAGGGGCCTCACTGAGACTGATGCTTGTTGTCAAAGTCATGGCCTCAAGCTCAATGCCAAGAAGTGCATTGTCATCTCATCTCCTTTGCGAAAAACACTGCACCCATGAACTACCACATAGGTGGTAGCCTACTAAACACCGAAAGTGTGATAAGATACCTTGGGACACAGGTGGACAGTAGTCTCTCCTTTGATAATCACATTGCCGCAGTAGTCAGGAAATCCTTCTATGTGGCACACCTCATCACAAAGGGGTTCACCTCCAGAAAAAAGGATGCCATTGTTCCTCTCTACTCATCCCTCATCAGACCCATTATAGAGTACAACGCCCTGTTTGGCATGTACCTTGCAAGATGTCTACAACAACTAGAAAGGCCACAAAAATACCTCACTAAGAGGATTAGCGGCCTCAAATAGATGCCATGCACAGACCATCTCAAAAAACTTCAGCTCTATTCCATCGCTTATCGCCTACTTAGAGGTGAACTCTGCCTAACGTACAAAGCCATGTCAAACCCAGATCTGTTGGACATGCTACAGTTAAAGAAACCCCAATCCCTCTGAGCCACATGCTCCAGGGACCTAAACCTTGCCACCACAATAAACAGAACATGCTGGAGGGATAGATTCCTGTCCCAGAGACTACCCATGCTCTGGAACAGACTACCCATTCATGTCAAGCAAAGCTCCTCATTAGCCCTCTTTTAAGACAAATCTTGACAACTGGATGGGAAATAGGAAATTCACCTCGGAGATCACTTCTGTCGCTCTGCTAAACAGGGGCGCAGGAAAATAACTTTCTTGGTTGGCAAAAACCAGGGAACCTTTTTGGCTAGGCTTATATAGGCCCCAGGGCTGATAGCCTAGTACCTACCTATGAACCTATAAGTCTTTGTCCTCATTGGAAAATTCTAAGAATTATTTGTGGTTTTCAAATCTAATATTATAATATTATTATAAGATTATATTTATCTTTTTTTTTTCCTGTCTTTCTTTCTCTTGCTGAACTTTTTAGTGCAATCTTTCTTCGGCCTACATTCTAGCACCTATACATAGTGTTTGACTAGTTATATTCCTGTTGATGTTAGCCTTTACATTGATGCTTTTATATTATTTTATATTATACAATGGCTCCCTCTTACTATTCAAAAATGTACATGCTGATTAGCCCAGCCCAACCAGCATGCCCATTGTAAATCCCACAATATACCAAAGGAAAAAGGTCCGGTCGCCCAGACTTTTTTCCGTTGGTATAAAGTGCCCCAAAACCTTTTTTTTTACAACTAAAAAAAAAAAAAAAAAAAAAAAAAAGAGAAAACGGAGCAGCGGAGACTTTCTTTTCTCTGTTGCTTCCATTTCAAAGCATTAATGTACTGGGTATGCATGGGAACGCAAGCCCCATACGCATGCACAGTACAGCAAAACGAAGAAGCAGTATACCACAACCGGCGGAAGAACAGTAATCCACCGTTATACAAACACATTATTTAAGAAAAGTAAGTATTTTTTTTCTTAAATAACGTCATTGTATAATAGCAATAACTGACTTCATGGTTGTGGTATATTGAAGATTTACCCATGGTTGTCTTTGTTTAATCACGAGGGTGATTAAACCACACCAGCCGTGGGTAAATCTTCAATATACCACACCATGTCATCAGTTATTGCTTTATTATTTATTGCTCACTGTAATCTAACATTGTGTTTGTCATATAATTGATATGGCATTTTGTGTTTTTGCCTTCTTGATCTGGGTTGTACACGATAAACGTCTTCAGACCAGTGTACCAACCTGGTTAACAAATGGCAAGTAAATACATATATTACTTGTGAAATGACTTATGTATGCACTATTAAAAATATATAGTGAGAAAGTGCTAAGGAAGTGGATATTCTACCTGTATGGCATAGGTGGGAGAGCTGCCTAAGAAAGTGGGAGGAAAAAGTCAAGTAGCGATTCTGTCTGACTGGGTTATGAGCAAAAACCCAAAAACGTCTCAAAAAGACCAGTGAAGGAACGTGACTATTCGGTGGAAACTCACCACATAAGAACATTTGAAAAGGTTGTTAAAAGGATAAATTTGAAGGTATAGTCACAGATGCCAACAGATGGGAATAAAATTGTAGTAATATCTGACTCATCAACAATGATTCATTTATTAAGTAAAGTTAATGGCTTTGAGAAGTAATGCTTGTAAATGTCTTCTGCTGGGTTCTCACACCATGATGCAAAGGGATAAAGCTCTTACTGTGCTCCAGATGACCCAAGTGTGACTAGAAGCATGGCTGCTGAAGGGACGAGATGGGATGAGGATGAAAGTTTGAAGCTGATGCCAGCTCACCCATCCTGGGGGGAGGAAGCTTGCCTTGTTTTCTGTAATATCATTATTAAGAGCCTGGTGAGCTTTGCATTGCAGGCGGTATGAAGCTTTGTTGTAAGGTTGTGCATACATTGACGTGCACAGACACCTCTTATAGGCAGTGATTTCAGAGCTCGCAGAGTTGCCATGGAGTGGAAGGGGTTAAGGACACAATCTGTGGCAGCAGTATGATGCTATACCAGCATCCTCAGTCATCTCACTGGCCCAGAATGTGGAACAGGCTGAGGTCACAGAAGGCTAAGACAGGTCTGGTAGACCTGGTGAATGAAGAGAGGAGCTGATGCAAGCTGATGGTCATCTGTAGGAATGGAGAGCAGTAAAAAACTCTTTTGTTGTTATTAACTTACTGTCTTTCTCAATTTTGATGAGTGCACTCACTACAACCATATGTGCATGGATTTACCTTGTTACTGGTCTGAAAGAAGCATAAAATAAAAGACCCAGGCTGCATATATGCTTGAAAGTTGGGGTGAAGCCAGAACAAGGTGTACACATACAATTACTGCACATTGATAATATCTGTGTGAGAGATGCAGCTTTTCTGCATTAGAATATGCAACTACATAGGTGCATTCATGCATATTGCATAATGTAGACTGCATCCTTTTACTTAACCAACATGCTTTATTTGCATCTAGAATTGCACTGCTCAAGCTGCCTGAACACATCCCTTAAGTAATATATCTCACTTGTGCTTCTGCCCTTAAATGCACCATGGAAATGCACATAGTGTACTCTGGATTCACATTATGTAGGTTAGGTGGTTGCTGATGTAGTACAAGAAAAATGTAACTCCAGAATCATTGCACAGTAATCCTCTAGGAATATCAACAATGAGCCTATGGAGATCTGATGTTACTAGAAGCAGGCCATGGTGCATCTCCCCAACACCATAAGGTAGGTCAAGCAGAGCACCTGATCCTAGTGGATATGTTGCCTGAAATTCCCTGGAAGAACTTGTTTTGGACACAGGGATCTTTTGTGGCAGAGGTTTATCAGTAAGATCAGTACCTGATCACATATTTGCCAGCAGTATGGGTACTGACAATGCATCTTCTCTTGTTGAATATAAATCTGTGTGATGTCCTGTCTCAGTACTACCTCATGTATGTGTGTCTATGAGTGTGCATATGTGTGTGTGTGCGCACGTGGGTGTGTGTGTGTGTGTGTGTGTGTGTGTGTGTGTGTGTGTGTGTGTGTGTGTGTGTGTGTGTGTGTGTGTGTGTGTGTTCGTGTGGGTGTGTGCATGTGCGTGCCTGTGTGTGTGTGTGTGTGTTTGTGTGTGTGTACATGTGCGTGCACGTGTGCATGTATCTGAATCACCGATCTGCAGATCCACTTGTTACTGCTAAATGTCATAGCCATATCAGGAAATGATCTGGACTCATAGCTGAATCCAACTTCTCTGTATCTGTTCCCTATGGTGAGTATATGCATCTTGGAAATGGTGTACATTTCAGATGTTGTGGGTACTGTAGACCCAGTGGGGGGAACACTAAGATAGAAAATGGGTGTCGGACCTTGGTGAGGCCCTCTGCTCAGCTTGTATCACTAATTGTGTCTCATTAATGAGGATGTGGATGACCCTTCCTAATGTAGCATTCCAAACAGAGCTAATGTGTCATCATACCACACCACCTGCATGTTGCCATCATCATTAGCAGCGTGTCCCCTGCTGACATCAGCCCTTTGTTGACATATTGCGCTGGGTTCTCCACCACTGAAATGTGTCAGAGCAGAAGTACACATGACAACACTGTCTACCTATATACACATGTCTCTGTAACCCCCTATGGCATTTATAGCACTGCATATTTAAATACAACTATAGAACACCTTGGAAGACATACTTTTTCATGTACAATATTACAGTTGCAGACCAGAGGTGCCTTGAAGGACAGTTATGTAAGTAGGCCTTGGGCAGTCCTTCCCTTCAGACATGCAGTGAAGTGAGCTATACTTGACTGTAGTGCACTTTTCTAAACTGGCGCTTTGCAGACTGTTGTATGGCTTGTTGGTACCAGCCCAGTGCCCATGCCCCAGCCACTCCCAAGTATGAGAAGCCACACTGCTTGGCTGGTGAGTGAACTCAAAATTTCTTTAGCCTTAATAAGCCACTTCAGTTTTCATTGTCAAACTCCTGTATTGGACCTGTCTGTTGCAATGTTCTATGCCTTTTACTTTGTACAGAATATCTATATTAGCAAACTTTCATCTAACCTGTTGTGGAAACCCATTATGGCTGTCCACAGCATTCACATGACACACCAATCACTGCTAAATCTTGCCTCAGTAATGCTTGTTTACAGCACCTTTGTCAAGGAGTCACATGCAATGTGTGCAGAGGTCCTACAATAGCATTTGATCTCTTGGTTAGTGAAATTTTCAGATGCTGCCTTCCTTGAGTGGCCATATCAATATATATATATATGTAGATATATATATATATATATATATATATATATATATATATATATATATATATACATACACGCACACACCATTTGTGCAAACCATGACATTCTGTATATGAGTGTATGGTATGCTCTGAGATGTCCAACCCTGTGGCCACAGCCTCCTCTCCCCCTTTTTGCACCTGTTTATCATCTGCAGTTGGTGCTATGCAACTCCTCCCTTAATTACAAAGTTTAGCCATGCTTCAGTATATGGCCTTGTAATCCCAACCCCCTATAGCATATCTTTCACAAGATTTCCTTTGTACACAGTTACCCTGTCCACAGCCATAAGCAAACTGTGCAGTGAGGTTTCAGTGTCCTGGGTTCACAGTTACATGTACATCAAAATGCCTGCTTCTTTGTGACTGCCACTCACCATAGTATGTTATTTTTGCTTTGATACTTTGCCAGATAGAACATCTTTCTTACCTGTTTTACTAAAAATGATCTTATTCTATAGCTGTATGTTAATGAACAGTATTACACAAAATGGTTCTGAAATGTTTTATTGTATAAACAAGGGGCAGATAACATGACAATTATGCTAATAGGTTCATAGGTTCATAGGTTCATACTAGGCTATCTGCCCTAGGGCATTTATAAGCCTAGCCAGAATGTGTTTGGCTTTCGCCACCCATTTTAAATTTATTTTGCTATGCCCTTTTTCGAGGTTAATATACTGTGCCTCTGTCTAACAGTGACACAGAAGTGATACCCGGGGTAAACCTACGATCTCCCATCCACTCATCAAGATTCCTCTTGAAGAGAGTCAATGAGGGACTCTGCCTAACCTGGACTGGGATTTTATTCCAGAGTGAAGGGAGCCTCTGGGTTATGAATCTGTCCCTCCAGCATGTCCTATTTATTTCAGTGCTGAGGTTCAAGTCTCTTGAGCGCGTAGCTCGATGGGATTTGGATTTTCTGAGGTGCAGCGTGTCCATTAATTCAGGGTTGGACATGGCTTTATACGTCAGTCACAGATCACCTCTAAACAGACGGTATGCCACTGAGTAGAGCTGGAGTTTCTTTAACCGGGCAGCATATGGCATCTGTTTGAGCCTTTGATCCTCTTGGTGAGGTACTTTTGGGGTCTTTCCAGTTGCTGCAGGTGTCTGGTAAGGTACATCCCAAAAGAGGCATTGTACTCAATTATGGGCCTGATGAGGGATGAGTAAAGAGGCACGATGACCTCCCCTGATCTAGATGTGAATCCCTTCATGATTAGGTGGGCTATATAAAATGTTTTTCTAACCACTTTGGCCACGTGGTTGTCAAATGAGAGATTGCTATCAACTTGGGTCCCCAGGTCCCTAATTACTTCTTCTGTACTTAATGGATTACCACCTATGTGGTAATTTGTGGGCACTTTGTTTTTGCCAAAGGGGATGACTATACACTTTTTGGTATTTAGCTTGAGGCCATGGCTCTGGCACCAATTGTCTGTTTCTATGAGGCCCTTTTGGAGGATGCTTGTGTCGGCTGGAGAGTCAATTATGGTGCCCAGTTTGCAGTCATCTGCGAACTTGGTCAGCCACAGTCCTTCTGTGTTGGCCTGTACCTCCGAGAAATATATAACAAACAAGAGAGGTCCCAGGACTGAGCCTTGTGGGACACCACTTGTAACTGGTTTGGAGTCTGACGTGGCTCCAGCAATATTACCATGTGGGTTCTGTCCTTGAGCCAGTTTGCAATCCATCTAGTGACATAGGGGTTTATATTTAAGCTGGTGAGCTTATCTATAATGCCCGAGTGGGGTATTGTATCGAAGGCTTTTGCGAGGTCCAGGTAGGCTGTGTGGACCACCTTCCCCTCGTCAATGGCCTTGGTGACTGTTTCAAAGAAATAAACCAGTTTTAAGAGGCAGGATCTGCCCTTAACAAAGCCGAACTGGGTAGGATCTAGTGTCTGTAGGTCCCTAATATCTTTATTTATGAGGTCCATGATGATCCTTTCCATAGCTTTGCAGACCAAGCTAGTCAGGCTTATGGGGTGATAGTTTTCAGGATCCGTTGAGGCACCACCTTTATGGAGAGGGACCACTGTTGCTGTACACCACTCTTTGGGCACATATCCTGTAGTAAGGCTGAGATTGAACAGTAGTTTTATGTTTGGGTTTAGCTCTTCTTGGAGTTCATGTAGGACACAGCCCGGGACACCGTCTGGTCCCATTGATGCTGTATTTTTTGCTTTGGAGAGGGCAGCTCTTACCAGAGCATCTGAGATGTCAGGGGGGGGGGCACTCTGCTGGGATAGATATTTGCCCTTTTGGTGGGGGGGGAGTTTGCGCTGAACCTGTCAGCTAGGATGTTGGCAATGTCTGTGGGTTCAGTGTATTTTTTGTCATTTTGGACTAATTCTAAGCATATCTGGTAATTACCACCCAGGTTCCTAACATAACTAAAGAAAGCCTTGTGATTATCCTTAGTGTCCTGTGCAATTTCTCTCTCAAAGCTGGCCTTAGACAATTTTATGAGTGCCCATAGTTTTTTGCTAATACTGATCAGTGATGCCTTCCCTTTTTGGGATTTTGCTCTATCATTTAGTAGCTTCCTCCTTCTATTGTATAGTTTGTTTATGGCTGGAGTTCACCAGACAGGACGTCTGCCTTTGGAGGATTGGGTCTTGGTTTTATTTGGGATCACATGATCCATGCATTCCTGAAGGTGTTCATAGAATGAGTTTATAAAGGATTCTGCGGTCTGGGCCGTATTTTCCACAGGCCCGGGGGCTTTGAAGGATTCCACCTTGGTTTTGAGGAGTGGGAAATTTGCTTTAGAGAAGTTTTTCACTGTGGTTTTCTGGGCAGGGGGTGGGGTCGGGATGTGAATATACAGTGAGATTAGTTTATGGTCTGATCTTACCAGTGAGGGATACACTTCTGGTCTGGAGCATAGAGTCCCCATGTTGGTGATGATCAGGTCCAGTATGTTTTCCCTTCTTGTGGGAGTGGTAACAAGTTGTTCCATAGCATTTGAGTTTATAAGTTCTAGGAACCTTTGGGCTAGGGTGTTGGAGCTAGAGTAATGCTCCCAGTCTATGTTTGGGTAGTTGAAGTTGCCCAATATAATGGTGTTTGGAGAGACCTTCATATTTTCCAGTGTTCTTAGAAAGGCCGAGTGGGGTTCCTGGGTTTGGGAGGGTGGTCTGTAGCAGGCTATAAACTGGAAGGCAGTTTTACCCACTGTTAGTTGCACATGGATAGTCTCTGATGCTTCGTGCTTTGCCACCAACCTGGAGGTGTGGGTATCTTTGATCAATATCGATACTCCCCCTCCTTTTTTGGTTCGGTCCAAGTTTTGGGGCCGAAAATCATGGTATGAGGTATAACCTGGTAGTGCTGGGGTGCTGTCAGGAGCCCTGAACCAGGTTTCTGTTACTGCACAGATATTGATGTTCTCCATACTAAGGAGAGTTTCGAGTGCGTGCATCTTGAGGTTTAGACTTCTGCCATTGAATAGCATTACTCTTAGTTTCTTATCCCTTGTGATACCTATGGAGGTGGGTTTGTCTTTTGAGCCTTGCCTAAAAAAGGCACTATGGGGGTAGCAAGAGCCTTTGCCAATATCCGAAAGCCCAGTGGTGACAGGTGCAAGCCGTCCCTAGCGAAGCATTGTGGCTTGTCGAGCATATCATCCCAAGCTGAAAGGCATTGGATCCCTTTTGAATGACACCAGTACTTAAGCCAATTGTTGAAATTGATCATCTTGTCTTCATATTGTGGCATCATTCTTGGTGAGGGTAAGATGCTACTCAAGGTCAGGGTCATACCAGCCTGGGCTACATGCTCAGAGATCTCCTTTATGTCTCTTTTCATGTAGTCCAGGGAGGTACATCTCAGGTCATTCACACCAGCATGGACAATGACTGAGTCATATTTGTACTTGCCTTGGAGTGACCTGAGTGCTTGTGTTATGTGGCGGATCCTAGCACCTGACAGGCTGTTCACCGTGACCCTCTCCTTGTTCAGCCTGGTGAGCGGGACGTCAGTGTGCCTGATGATAGAGTCACCTATTACAAGTGTATCAGGTGTGTTGTTTAGTCTTAAGGGCTGTGACTGTTCGGCACACTGGCTTTGTGAGATATGTGTTGCACGTGTTTTGTTTTGGGGTAGCGGTTGCTTGGGTGCCTGCTTTGGAGGTCTCTGCTGCTTAGGCAGATCTTTATTTAGAGCCTCCAAGTATGTTTTTGTGTGATTATGTGTTTGGTTTGCTGTCGTGGTAGGTCTATGTGAGACTGGAATTGTAGTGAGTGTGGTTTCCTTTTCCTCCTGACTGGTTATGCCAGTACTGAGTTGAGAGAGCTTAGCCTCCAGTTTGGCTATATGGTTGCATCTCTCACATGTGTTGGAATTTGTTGGGAGGAGGAGAGGGTTGTCTGTGTACATGAGGCAGTTGTAACATTGCCTCAAGATTCACCAGCTGGACCGGAGAGGAGATTGACAACTGACCTTTGGACATGCTAGAATAATGTTGGGAATTCCTTAATAATTGAAAACAAGGGCCAGTGGGGAGTGAGGGTGTAGTGCTTTTAATTTTTAGTGCTGACTTATATAATTGCTTTAGTGAGCAAGTGCCAGGTAACTTAAGTGCAATGTGTTACAGGTAACTTAAATGCAAAAACGACAAACAGTAACTTTCTTTCAAGTGAAACAAGGAAATAAGTACAGTAAGCAATGCAGATATCACTAGTGATCCACAGAAGCTGAGAAGCCGTATTAGGTGGAATTAGCATTCCAGGAAATAACAAGCAAACAAACAACAAGCATATAAACAAAGCTAGATTCAGCAGGCCTGGATCTAGTCTATGCTACAGCAAACAAGGTGTATCAATTTCAGTAAGATATAGTTCAAATTTTCAGGCACTATAAACCTTTAACCAGAAATTCCTAGCTCAGAAGGGCAGAGTCCAGCCTCTTCTCCCACAAGAGTGCAGACCATGAACCTTCTTAATGTAAAATAACTGGCCTGAAGCCCAAGTGCTTAAACCAGAACTAATACACTTTAAGAATAACAGACACTGGGTTCTCAATCAGCAGTTCCCAACTTAGAAGGATGAAAGCTACCTGTCCTGCCACCACAGTGCATGCCACAAACCTTCCTAATGTAAAACAACTGGTCTGAAGCCCAAGTGCGTAATCCAAAAGACTTAGAATGATAGCTACACTTTAATCAAGTTACTACCAAGCAGTAATAAATACAATTGAATACTTTAGAGAATGCCTGGATTAGTGCTCAAGTTACACAAACAAAGCTAGATCCAGCAGGCCCGAATCCAGTCTATGCCACAGCAAACAAGGCGCACCAACGTCAATAAGAAGCAGTTCAGATATGCATGCACTATAAGCCTTTAACCAGAAATTCCCAGCTCAGAAGGGCAGAGTCCAGCCTCTCCTCCCACAAGAGTGCAGACCACGAACCCTCTTAATGCAAAATAACTGGCCTGAAAGCCCAAGTGCTTAAACCAGAATGAATACACTTTTAGAATAACAGACACTGAGCCCTCAATCAGCAGTTCCCAACCTAGAAGGATGTAAGCTACCTGTTCTGCCACTTTAGTGCAGACCACAAACCCTCTCAGTGCAAAACAACTGGTCCGAAGCCCAAGTGTTTAAACCAAAAGGCTTAGAATGAGTTACACCAAGCAGTAATAAATACAATTGAGTACTTTTAGGATGATGCAAAAGTAAAATAAAGTAGGTAGAAACACAAGTACAGTAAAAGCAGATGAATTTTTTTTTTCTGAACAAGTGCTGAGATCAAAGAAACAGATTTGAGTGCTGAAACTAGAAAACTGGCTAGTTATAAGAAAAAAAAAAACTAAGCTAGAAGGCTTCCTCCAACAGAGAAGGGCTTGGGGGCTCAGAAGCCTACAAATAGTGTATACCACTTAACAGGAAAGGCAGGAAACAAGCTTAAATTTTTTTTTCTGTTTCCCAGGTGCTCTCTTTGTACACAGTAGGAGTGCCTGAAATCAGAATATGATCTCACTGCACTCAGTTGAGTGAGCAAATGAGATGGGCCCAGAAGGCGTATCCAAACACAAATTTACAAGAGGGGCGGGCAGTTTCTAGGCCACTAAGATTAACTGAAGAGCAGAGTCAAAACTTCCAGTTCAGTTAATATTCCTGCAACACACAGTTAAAATCAATTTAAATACTGTATGTTTTTGAAAAAAAAGTGCAGATAAAGGTACTTAAATTCTCTTATATGTCCAGTTGAATACAGCAAGTTCTTAGCCGGCCAAAGCTGAGGTTTTTAAGCAGAAAATATTTCACACTGTACCACTTAAATAGGCAAGGACAGTAATGAAACTAATTCATGTACACTACATTAGAGCACTGTACTACCCAAACATGCTGGTAGTAGCCATGTAAATCATTGTGAACACAACACCATGTGACCTCGGTACTCATGAATATAGCATGTGGGATTCATGTCATTTCACCAACAGCAATTTCAGTGAGTGTTGTTATGCTGAATCAATGTCAGTGAAAACTACTTTCTGTGACAAAGAAAGTAAGTTCCATCCCCAGATATGGAAGGATGCCCTTACCTACTGTGATGCCCCTGCTCTGGCCCAGTAATCAACGAGCCTCAATCCTCACCACTAACACCAGTGAGAGGTGTGCACATTGGGAGGATGACAAATACACACACGGTAAAGTACAATTTCCCTTAAGAGCACACAGAGGTCAGAGTCAGTCTGGGTCTAGCTTCTCCCTCTCTCTCCAGATCCCCAATAAGACTCCCCACTGGCACAGCTATAGGGTTAAGATCTCAGCCGAGTGGTCAAACCAAAACCTTCAGCACCGTCTCTGTCCAACCAGTGCTTCGTGTCCCTGCCCAAGTAGCTGACGCACACACACTTTGAGATTAGATTTATATACAAACACACAGACACTCCTAGCGAAGGCTGGCACAGGTTTACCAGCTATGCCCCCTTCTGGCTAGACTATAAGGTAGTAATCACTGCCACCAACCACCCTTTATCAACTATTTTAAAGCCCTTCCCAAAGGGTGACCAATTCTACTGTGTAATGTTACTATTATCCAAATGGCAGTGATGGCTCTTGGTATCGGAATGCAGGACTGCAGCCCCTACAGCTGTGAACCACAGTGGCACAGTCCTACAGTCCTCCAAATCCTCTATACAAAGTGAATCTGGACTGCTGCCTTACCAGTCAGGATTCAGGAAAAAGGAAGCAGACTGCTGATTCCCCAGACGTCTATGTGGTGCTAACCGCATAGACTGGAAGGGGATCAGACTGCAGAGTCAGTCAGCAGTCTTGGACCATTCCAGGAAAGAGCTGCAAAACCGGAAGTGCACATTCCGAGCTTAGAAGCTATTGAGTCTTGTGTGTGTGTGTGTGTGTGTGTGTGTGTGTGTGTGTGTATGTGTAAATGCAAAACATTTGGAGATTTTTGCCTCATATTTTGTTCTGTTCTGTTCCTTGTAAAATCTGTGGTTTCTGAGTGTTTAATCCTTTAAATAGTTTATAGTGTAGTGATAGTATTGTTGCCTCCCAGCTAGAGGTTCTCTGGTTTGATTTTTGGCTGGGGTGCCTTCTGTGTGGAGTCTGCATGTCCTCCCTGTGTTTTTGTGGGTTTGCTCTGGTGTCCTCCCATGTTACAAAGACATGTGTCTACATTTTTTTCTCCCTGGGCCTCTGCTGAAAATTGGCTTTTGTTCCAAGTCAGACTTTTCTGGTTAACAAATGTTAAATAAATAAAATTGACAGGCATTTGAATTTCAGACTTCATATTCTTCAGAAAGTACATAGTAACACAAAACATTTTATTCTAGCACTTTTCTAAGTTTATAAAATGAATATTTGAAAATTGTCCCTATTTTTGGGACTGTATTCCCCCCATTACTGGCTTCGTCCAGATTTTTTGTGCTAACATTGAGAGCTATGGTGATAACTGAATATTTGAAATTTGTCCCTATTGTTGGGATTGTATTCCCCCATTATTGGCTTCATCCAGGTTTTTTGTGCTAAGGTTGAGAGCTATGCTGAAAACTGAATTCACTGAATATGTTTGAGAGCTATATTCCCCCATTACTGGATTTGTCCAGGTGTTTTGTGCTAAGAGGTTGACAGCTATGGTGGGAACTGAATTCACTAAATGGTAGCCATTTAAGTTTCAGTCTTCATCTCTTTCACAAAACAGCCGATATGGCATAGTGGTATGTTGCTCTGACTGTTTTGCACATGGTCCTGGGTTCAAGACTTGGCAGTGAAATGCATGGTGGTAACACAGCATTTTATTCTGGCTACTTTCCAAGATTATACAAGCAATGTTTAAAATGTGTCCCTAGTTTTGGGGCTTTGTCCCTCCCCAATACATTTTGGCATTTTCCAGATTTCTTGTGCTGCAAAGTTGAGAGATACAGCTGAGTGTCAAGTTGATTTTACAAGGAGCTGAGAGCTGCAGGGGAAGAGAAGTTTAGTGCCGCTTATGCTAAGACTGCTTGCAGTGCTAATAGCACAACAGTTAGTGTGCTTGCTTTTGATGCAGAAGGCTGTGGGTTCCACTCCCACAATATGTAGATGCATTGCTGATATTATACTGTGTTCTAAATGGGGTGGATGCTGCCATCTTGAGAATGTCCTCTTTGCGAAGATACCTAGTAGCTATGAACCCATCCATTATTTGCCATCCATTCCCTATTGCAATATTACTAGCTTATCATTTTTTTAATGTAATATAGGCAATTTATTCCTCAAGGGCAGCAGACACTTTATTTGTAGATGAAACAATGAAATATAAAGTTGTTTGCTAGCAACAACTTCTTCATTAGTTACAGATCTTTTTCATGTGGAATTATTTAGATGACTTTTACTTCTGTAGAGATTGTGCATATTTACTGATACTGGTGGATTGTAGAAGTTTGAGTAGACTTTTATGATGGAAATGTTCTCAACTGGGCAGTTTTGTCATTTGTGGTGCATGCATTTTGTTTGTTTCATTGTTTACCGGAAAAATGTTCAAAACAATAAATTTAAAATACCCTCTAACAACTGTACTGTATTATACAAGGAATATAATTTAATGCAATCAGGAAGGTGCATCACAGTACACATGTATGTTTTGTGAACAAGGGGCCTATCATTTGAAAATAGCCCAAATTGAATCTTTATCTGCCACTAGCTAAATGTATTTTCTTTGGATGTGGGTTTCAATGCTGTTTCAATGAATGTGAGTTTCAATGGCAGAGAAGTTTTAATGCTAAGTCTGTTTTCATTGTGAGACTGCATTGTTTTGTTTAGCAGATGTCTTGGTATTTGTGCTGTAAAATGCAAAATAAAACTTTCTAATGATGTCCAAATAATTGTAGAAGTAAAGCAGTATGCACACTAGTGTATATGGTAAATTAGGTGAAATAGCCAAGTAATGGTTCATTGGAATGGCTGCAGAGGGGAGGCTCCATTCAACCATGATTTTGTGAGGGGGAAGGGCAGAAAACTCAAAGACAGCCCTGGCTGCACTATACCTCTCAATTGTCTGGATTTTCACAGAATAAATAGATTTTTGCTTCTTATTTTTGGTTTGTTCCTTATAAAATTTATGGTTTTCTGGCAAATCATTTAGGAATTAAGTCACTAAATAATGACAGACACTGAGTTTCAGACTTCATAACCTTCAGAAAAATGCATGCTAAAGCAAGGCCTGTTATTCTATCAACTGTCTCAGTTTATACAAGAGCAATTTTTAGTACTGTTTATATGTTCCCCCAATATATTTGGCCTTGTCCAGATTTCCTGCATTAACAGGTTGAGAGGTACATGCAAATAAATTGCTTTATAGAATTAGGCATATCCAAACCTCTCAACTGTCCCCAATTTTGGCTCAAAATGTTGCTCTTCCACTAATAATCCCTCCGCAAAATGGTAATTTTGGAAGAAAACGTAGCGGGTTTACAATTAATAAATAACTGTAATAATTATAGATTACTTTTATTTCAGAAATGCATATAGATTCTTTTATTTTGTCAGCTGCTCTGTACTAATATTAAAAAAGTGTCCCTTCTTTGACAGGTTCCCAGCTGTATTGTGTGGCTATTTTATATTTTTGCATCACATTTTTGTTCCATTTTTCATAAAATTGTGTTTTTGGCAAATTAGTGGCAAATCATTAAAGACTTGAAGTTAAAAATAATGACAGACATTTGAGTTTCAGATTTCATACCCTTCAGAAAATTCATACTAATGCAAAACCTACTATATTTCTAACATATTAACCTATTTAACATATTAACTTATTATCTTTCTAAGTTTATAAGAGCAATATTTAAATTTTTACTTATTTTTGGGCCTTTGTCCCACTTCTATGTATGACTTTGTCCAGATTTCTTGCTCTGAGGTTGAGAGGTATGACAAATGTGTCCAGGCCAAGCACCACACTTCCCCATTTAGTGACTCTGGATGTGTCCAAACAAGGCAAGAAACAGTTATGCAGTGTAAATGTGCAGAGTATCCCCCCATCCAAGGTAGACTCAGCCTTCTTCATTAAAAGCAAGCACACTAAATATTGTGCTATTAGCAATGCAAGCAGTCTCAGCATAAGCAGCACTAAACTTCTCTTCTCCTGCAGCTCTCAGCTCCTTGTAAAATATACTCGACACTCAGCTGTATCTCTCAACTTTGCTTTTCATCTGTCCTTGATGTTGCAGAATGTTCTGGTTTCTGTCATATTTTTATACTGTTGACTTATGCTTATTATTATACAGAAAGTGCCTGTTGCTCTGTGTTTTAAGTAGCAATGCTTTAATGACCATCAGGTAAGCTTGTCTGAGATTGTAAGATGCAAGTAAGCTTTAGTAAGCGTACTGTTAAAGAATTGCCAACATTGAAAGCCTTTCTGTTGTTGCCATGCAGAAAATACTTACATAACTAGATATCATATAAGCCTTGGGTATTGAAATGCATATGACAGTATTTGTAATAAAGGATAGGATTACATTATTTTAAGAAGCTCATTACATTTGTTGGAGACTTGCAGTCATCTTTGCAGGCTTTACTTGAAAACTTAACAGAATGCCACACTATCATGTGTGGTCCATAACCTGTGCAGTAATACTTTAAGCAATGTATCTTGAGCTTGTTTCTTGTTTGCTTTTCATTTTTTACTTTGATCATGTTTTCCCCATGCAACAAGTAGATAGTTGTTGTCAGGTAGCAGGTCTTTTTTGGATAAGAAACATTTTTACAAGTGGGGATATCACAGAGATTGCTGCTTTCAGAATGTTACTTGGTACTTTAATAAAGCTGAATATAAATTATAATTATAACTGCAGTGCAAGGAGGAGTGGTTTGAGTTGAGTGCTGCTTGTTTTTCTTATACTTGATTTTGACTGGCATTCCAGTAATGTATTTAAAAAGTAATTTATTTTTTCATGCCTCACAACCTTTTTGTTTCTATTTAGATATTAAGTAAGCTTTCATGCAGCCAGTGCATTGAAATATTTTTTCCTTCTACACTTCATTTTCTCTTGATTGGACTCTCATAATGATGGTTTGGCACCCAGGACAGCATATTTAATTAAAGTTACAGTTTTTGTGGTTTTGAGCATAGCTCCTCCCCTTTCTAGTTGGCTGCACCCCTTCCCATTGACCCCCACCCATTCAGCTGTCTCTTGCAGCCACCCTTTGATTTGAAGTCACCAGCTGCCACTGCCAAATGGTAAGTGCATCCAAGACTTAAAGGCTATTTAGGAGTGGCCTGTACAGTGTCACCAAATATATATGCAAGTACTCTAAGAGCTTAAATATCTCTACACAAAATCATCCACAAGTAAAAGGTTTAAATATATTTAATAATAAATAATAAAAGCACAGGACAATATTCAATAACTCAACACGGTGACAACAGAGTTCAGCATCACAGGAAATATTTTAAAACAATATTGCAGGACAGTCTCACATAAATACAGAAAACATCTAAACTAATCTTCCTATATTCCTATCTATCTCTAAGAGAGGTACTATGCTCCAAGTCTTACTTACAGAGCCAGGCAAATAGAGATGAGAAGTGCTGAAGATGGATTTGCTCAGATCTAAGACAAGATACAAAATGCACAGATTCACTCTCTGAGATAGTTCTTAAATTAATATCAAAGATTTCTGCTGGGTTATCTCAGATTACATCATTCTTGTCACTTCTGCCTTTAGTTCCCAGGCTAACAGAAACTTTAAAATTAACACATGTATGTCAAAAATACTTTTTCTTTAGAAGTTGCTTGGAACTGGAAGTCATAAAACCTATTAAATACTTTTGCCCTTGAAACCCATAATTATCTTTGTTTCCAAACAATAGCAAGAATTTCTAGCTGCAGACATTCTGTCTTCTAGCTGTGGTAAACACAGTCGTAAAACTCTTTACTTATTTTCTCAGAGTTTGCAAGTTAACTCTGTATGTCCCAATTTCTACTATGCAAACATACATTTACACAGGCATATAGTCCATATACATTTCTGCTCTTTTCCAGCAGGGTGCACTGTGGTTACATTTTTGAAGCTCAGCACATAACATACAGTTAACTTACAGTTGTAGACAAGCCTACAGATCATATTAATATTTACAATGTCATAGAATTATTTACAAAATTCTAGCTAGCTGGGGTGGCAGCCTTCATACCTACCAACTTAGATATTCTAACTCCATGATCACATATCAGTTTGGAAAAGAGCAACTTCAGTGATTGATGAAAGTGTTTTCAGCAATATTTATTTGGAATAACAGCAGCCTCTGACATTTCTGTCTCAGAATAGATTATTTCCCTGGGATATGCATGCACCACAATGCTAGAGACATACAGTATTGCCATAGGAAAGCACTGCATTGCATGGTACATCAGTCACAAATATGTGCATGAGGTTACAATTTTGCTCTTTATGTAGATATGAGTGGCCATTGCTGTTTCAGGCACAGCGGAATACAAGGCTCCAACAAGGTATACCGTGGAGAACAGAATTTTCCTATTCTTCCTGCCTGGGAATTTTAAGGATCATTGGTTGGGCCACTGTGATAGCCCATTGTGGAAAGTGGATGCCCAGCATGACCTTATGAGGATTGTGAGTGATACCTCTGGTGGGCAGTGCAGGCACTGGTATAGCAGTCTAAGGTGGCAACATCCTGCCCAAGGTTCAAAAAGAGAGAGAGCACAAAGTGTACTGTTAACAGTTTTCCTACACTATTGTCTTCTGCTATATTAACTGTTTTACATGTATGCTTTGAAGTGCATACTTTGATCTTCAGTAGCAGAGGAGCAGTAACTTTGAATGTCTGAATCCATCTATTGTCCTCCAGACTTTTTGTGTACCACCCTGTGTGCCTGTATCTGTATTTCTCTGTCTGCCCCTGCTACTTGTGCTTCTTCTTAAATCCCACCCAAAGCCATCCTTCACTACATTTCTTGAATCCCACCCAAAGCCATCCTTCATTACATTTCTTGAATCCCACCCAAAGCCATCCTTCACTGCATTTCCCACACACTCTTTTTTTCTATATATTTCAAAAGGAGATCTTTTCCTGGAAAAAATGACATGCTTTCTCATGTCGCCTTTTACACATTATGGTATCCCTTGTATACTTCCCTCGCCTTGCTGTTTTTCCCATTCCTGCCTCTGTGTGATGTGTGTCATGTTAGTCATATGCCCTATTGTAGCTGTGCTCCAACTGTACAGCAGTCTGAGGCTGCTTCTCCCATTAGCACTATGGCTTTCTTTAATCATGTGGTCCTTTGCTTAGATTACTGGTGCTAATCAATGCATCACACATCTGATTAGCTGTGCATCTCTTTGTACAGCAATCTCTTTCAGAATTAATGCTACACACCTACGAATCTCAGCCCTGATCTATAACAGTAGTTATCCATTTTGACGTTTAACAGCTGTGTGCAAGCTCTGTGTTTGTATATCTGTTGTAACACAGACATATTCTTCTAATCATGTACAAATTCCTCAACTTAAATAGAAGACACTTAGCATATGTGGCTTAAAATTGCAGGTTCTGTACTACTGCAGAAAGCTGTCTAATATTCTGAAAAAAAAGCACAACTGCACAGCATGAAATTGCCAGATGCAATAGGTCAGCCAGGTCAGGGTGTTAAAGCTCGGTGTGTGATGAGCAAGCAACAGAATGCTGAAATAAGTAATTTAAAACTGAACACATTTCTAGCTTGTGTGTCTGTGAAAAGACCCAGTGACATAGAATTTGCTCCTGAAACTGGTAAAAAAGCATCGGTAGATAATTTTAGACAGTGAGTTTGAAACTGAGATTAGAAGTGAATGCAATGTTATATTACTCAAAAATTGTCAGCATTTTCCCCTTTCCCTGCATTCAAATATTCTTACTATTTTTTTTTTTTAATTTAGGAACTCTTGTTGCATTCTGTAAGTAGTCCCTTCAGTCTTTTCAATGTATTTCCATTTTCCAAAGGTTCATTCTGCTGAATATCAAGCAGTGTCCTATGTAACTTTGGTAGCATAACTTCACTTTTCTTGTATAAAGAAATTGCAAAATAAAGTTTTTTGGTGCTACAGTTACATTAACAACTACAGACACAGAATTTTCATTATTAATTAAAAGTTAACCAGAAAGAAGAAAAAAAAAATGATGACTTAAGATCTTTCAATCTTAGGTTGAACAGAACAGGAAGTAGAGACAATGTTTAGTCTGTTCTTCAGTACAACAGAATATGAATCCGTGAGAACATTGCCGGAAGGATTACCTATAAAAATGTCAGTGTTGTGTGTTACTCCTCCTCCTCTCACAGATCCTCCTTCAAAGGAATGGAGTTCTCCGAAAAGTACTGGGCAAGATTAGTGGGTAAACAGATAACTGAAAGCTACAGCACCAGTCACTGCTTTGCTCAATGAACATTATCAGTTTAGTAAATAAAGGGAATCATTGCATGTTTTTTACAGTTTGGAGAACTGCCATTTGAGAATTATATATTACGTATTTTGTGCTGTGTAGCTCCCACTCACTGGAGATTGACATCTACATCAGCTGTGCTGGTTACTGGACATGGCAAACACTGAACCAAAGTGTTTCTGATCTATGATCATTTTGGAAAGTCACTAAACATTAATATTCTTCTCTGCTTTAAATAGGTAAGAACCTATTTTGTAAATTGGTTACAAAAAAGTGAGTCTGTGATAAGTTTTTGTTTGAGGTGATTAAGAATGTTGTTAATTTCTATTTTTGCTATGCTTTCAGCATATAAGTATTTTAAGTTTGATGAGCTGTCATATGATGCAGTTAATAACTGCTTCACAACATCTCTCCTGAAGGTCCTTTGTCCATTTTTACAGTTTTTGACAAGGATGTGAACCTTCAGCTTTAGAGAATATTCTAATATATCAGAACAGTGGAAAGTATTTTTTTATGTATATTTAAGTGAGGTAAATAATTAGGTCACAGGGTAGTTATCTGCACAGAATGCAATGTTTATGCAAGCATTCTATGTGTCCTAATAACCCTTATTTGAAAGTGATTTGCTAGCATATTGTCTGGTTCCTTAGTCTCTGTGGTGCATCTGACCCCTTATCTTCCTTGACAGAATTTACATATTTCATTTATTTGAACTAAGCAATGTTAATCATATAGCTTGTTTGCAAATATGTGCATGTTCCACACATGCTCCCTCATAAGCCTGAAGACAATGCTCAGCATACCCCCAAAGTGTTAATGCACTTCATACTATGTCCCACAGCTTCCATGGATCTCCTACCATGGCAGTAACCCATACAGAGGCTTTGTTCTGACTAATGCACCCATTTCTCCTGCACAGCTGACCACCTGACTCAGGCTCCCTGCTCAAACCCAGGCAAGTAGTGTTACAGACAAAAACTTTCCAGCTACATTGCATGGTGTTCATATGAAAGAAAATGCTAGCAAGTACCTCATAATCAATATCTGGAGTGGAATGAACTAAATTTAGGAAAAGTCACTAGTTACCAACTTTACGAAATGTAATGTTTATTCTTCTTTAGAAAAAACTACTGTGGACTTTGTTTTGTAAGAAAAAAAATATGCTGTAGCACCTTGATACTAGACAGTGAAGAGCTGCAAAATAGTGAAAATGCAGTGCATACCCCAAAGCAATACATTACAGCCAACTCTTATCAATAAATGAAGAATTTAATCTGTAAATGAAAGACATGAGACAGCAGTATATAATCTAATAATCTAAACCATTCATCCATTGCTCTTGAATTGTATCTGACTCTTACAATGACCATATGAACAGTCATTGCTATCCACACTGTTTATTAGAAGTATGGAACAGAGATACATTGCCAGGCCTTTTTGTCAGTATCACACACTACATCCAAACCTACAGGCAATTAGAGAGTCACAATCCACCATTCACTTATCTTTAGGATGGGTGACAAAACCAGAACACCCAGAGGAAATCCACATGTACACAAGAAGGGCATGCTGACTCCACACGGATGCAGCCAGCTGAGAACTGAATAGAGCCACCTCTTGCTTTGAGGTGACAATGCTACTTATTGAATCCGTGTCATTCACTTAAAACTATAAATTAATACAATGAGTATAGGTAACTGAAGAATTTAGCCTGTAAATGAAAATCAGAGCTGGACCTAACAATTAAATATAACGGCACAGCTGAATATACAACTGAGAAATCAGAGCTGCACCCCATATATTTTCACAATACACATGGGAGAAAGCAATGATTTTAACAATATGTCAGTGTTTATCCTATATTGGAAAGAAATGTTGCAGTTAAAAATATATAAAGATACAGTTTTCTAAAAAAAATAATTAAAAAAAGATAGTTTTCTGAAGGTATGTCTTGCTTTGCTGATTTGTGTACTAGAGTGAGTTACAAACTTAATATAAAATCTTATACCCAGTAAACTTATTACCTGATGATCTTGAAAAGAATGTTATGTAGAAGAATTTTCAGCCTTCTGATATAAAGTCTCTGACATGCTCTGTCCTTTAAAGACCCATATTAATTGCATTGTTTTATTTTGCTTTTTGCTAATCACTAAAATGTCCTGTTGCCTGGAAGCAGAGGGCTGTTGATACTGGCTTTTCATGTAGAAGGATGTCACTGTTACCCATGGTAGTTAAGAATACACTGCTTGTAGCCACAAATTATGTACATGGTATTTGTGCCACATTGTTGTTCATACTGACCACTTGGTTATTGAACACACACAAAGTTCTGCACCATTTTTATACTGATGGTGTAGTACAGTGACCAAGACTTGTATGTTATTGTACATAATCAATAATAGGAATATAAATGCTACCTTAGCCAATGACTTACACTGCAGAAGCTTTTGTAGCATTTTCAACATTCTTTTTCATTATTTCCTACAGTTTTTGCCAATACATGTTGGTGAATTAGGTTCAGCATTTTCACTTACTGTTCTATGATGCTTTCTATCTCTTGTTCTCTATCTATCTATCTATCTATCTATCTATCTATCTATCTATCTATCTATTGCATGTTGCATTTCTGCTGCCAGGTTTATGTAGGTTGTCTGTTTAAGCATATGTCCTTCATGCATTCGTTAAAGTTATCTAAACAAGAAACACTGGCAACAGCTATCCATATAAAAAGTTTCTTTTCATCTTGTAGCAGAGGTTCTTCGGATGTTTCTGAGTAAATACTTTTTTGGACATGTAGCCAAAGCATCTGTAAGTGCAGCCACTGATTTCTTTCTGTTTAAGAGACATCTATAAATATATTTCATTGTGTGATTACAAAGCAACAAGCAACATATTTTCAAGTTGCTTAGGACATAGGTTCTCAGCCGCTGCTCCAGTGATCAAACCATAGAAACTACTTTTAGCCTCTCCTGATATCAAAAATTACTTTGGTTTTCCACTTGAATAAAAGACTACCGCCACAATGCAAGCAGATTTAAAATATCTTAGAATCCAGGATGAGAATGTCCACACTTATCAACATTAGGATCAAAACTGCAGCCTTTCAGTCATCTAAATTTTGTAGCTTATGGTACTATTTATTTTTCTCTTTAGCACATAAAAGTTAAAGGAGAGTTTGTTTCTAGCTGCACTTTTTTGATTGTAGCTTTAGCAAAGAAATTTTTTGTTGTAACTGTGCTGTACTATTTTCATGTTGAAATTCAGCTCTTTGAGCCATTGCTGTATTTGCTAGTGTGGATAGCAAGACATTTAAGCTGTATTGTAAATGTGGACACATTAATTCCTTCCCAGGGTGGGCATACTGTGCACACCTTGTACACTGTCTGTTTTGGCAAGAGATATTTGAAAAATAAATTGGAGATTTGTGAAGTGTTTGATCTCAGAAGTCGTAGTGATGGAGAAAATAAGTTTATTTTAAAGATTATTCTTCCCTATATTGCTTCCAGTCACAAAGGGATTTCCTTCCTGTCTGTTACACTAGAGTTGATCCATTCAACCCCTATATCTAAACTTGGATCTCATGATTCTTCTCAATTTAGAGAGAAAGAGGACATGGAAAGAAAAAAAAAAGAAAGTACAATCATGGAGAAATTAAGTCTGTCTTTTCACAGGATGGCATCCCAGCTTCTTCTAAAAAAACACTGGTAGAGAAGTTTAGCTTTTTCGCTATTCATGTAGCTGAGCTGTTAGCACTTGTTTTTCAGGATTATTTGTCCCAGCGTTACAGACACATAATGGTATTTTCTCTGTCAAATGTTGAAATCAGGAAGATATTGTCCTCCAGATCAGGCCATTATCTGCCAGATCTTTCCATTCCTGCTGAAGTCATACTGTAGCAGTTGACTCTGACTTATGACAAGATGTTAAAGGATTTCTTGAAGTTGTACCTGGAAAGGGGCTCTATCTCTTCCCCCTCTGCTATCAATATGGAGAAAAGTGCTTTTTCCTTGCCCCAATTTTTCAGCTTTCATAGGCTGTCCTCACTGGCCACTGTCACTGCCCTGCTTCTGGTAAGGCTGAGCACTACCATGCAGATGTCAATGTCCTTTGTAGTTTCAGTCATGATACCACAGCCTTTTGGTTCACTGCCTTCTGCATCGACAATGATTGACATTAAAGCAGTTGGAGTTGGACATCTTGGTGGCCACAGAAGTGGGGTTCAGACCTTCAGAGAAGATCTTGGTACTAATTTTGTTGCTGCCATCACTGATATCTGATGTTTTATCTTTAAACCCTTGGCCCTTAGGTCCTCAGCAAAAGGTTTGGGATAGATGGGTCCATTTGTACTGATGTGAAGAATCAAGCAGTTGGTGTCATGGTCACTGGTGGTGACTTCAGCTCTGAAGAGCTTTGGCCTCAGACAGTTGACACTGCTGCTCTTGGCTCTGTGTATTGATTCAACATTTATTTTAAAATTGATACTGCACACAAAATTGCATGTACTGCCCTCAGCATGTACAACTGTGTCAATGTCTACTGGAGACTCATTTCTGACTGCTTCTTTGGTCAGTTAGACTTTTCAGTAGCAGCAGGGCAGAGCATCCCATGGGGTCCTACAGGATCCACTGCACATCTGGGACTATCCTGCCTCCTTTTTTCCTCCTCAGGTTCTACCCCAGTGAATAAACGCAAGAAGCATACATACACTGTAAATTTTCACTTACTGTTCTATGATGCTTTCTATCTCTTGTTCTCTATCTATCTATCTATCTATCTATCTATCTATCTATCTATCTATCTATCTATCTATCTATTGCATGTTGCATTTCTGCTGCCAGGTTTATGTAGGTTGTCTGTTTAAGTATATGTCCTTCATGCATTCGTTAAAGTTATCTAAACAAGAAACATTGGCAACAGCTATCCATATAAAAAGTTGCTTTTCATCTTGTAGCAGAGGTTCTTCGGATGTTTCTGAGTAAATACTTTTTTGGACATGTAGCCAAAGCATCTGTAAGTGCAGCCATTGATTTCTTTCTGTTTAAGAGACATCTATAAATATATTTCATTGTGTGATTACAAAGCAACAAGCAACATATTTTCAAGTTGCTTAGGACATAGGTTCTCAGCCGCTGCTCCAGTGATCAAACCATAGAAACTACTTTTAGCCTCTCCTGATATCAAAAATTACTTTGGTTTTCCACTTGAATAAAAAAGACTACCGCCACAATGCAAGCAGATTTAAAATATCTTAGAATCCAGGATGAGAATGTCCACACTTATCAACATTAGGATCAAAACTGCAGCCTTTCAGTCATCTAAATTTTGTAGCTTATGGTACTATTTATTTTTCTCTTCAGCACATAAAAGATAAAAGATAAAGGAGAGTTTGTTTCCAGCTGCACTTTTTTGATTGTATAGCTTTAGCAAAGAAATTCTTTGTTGTAACTGTGCTGTACTATTTTCATGTTGAAATTCAGCTCTTTGAGCCATTGCTGTATTAGTGTGGATAGCAAGACATTTAAGCTGTATTGTAAATGTGGACACATTAATTCTTTCCCAGGGTGGGCACACTGTGCACACCTTGTACGTTGTCTGTTTTGGGAAGAGATATTTGAAAAAGAAATTGGAGATTTGTGAAGTGTTTGATCTCAGAAGTCATAGTGATGGAGAAAATAAGTTTATTTTAAAGATTATTCTTCCCTATATTGCTTCCAGTTACAAAGGGATTTCCTTCCTGTCTGTTACACTAGAGTTGATCCATTCAACCCCTATATCTAAACCTGGCTCTCATGATTCTTCTCAATTTAGAGAGAAAGAGGACAGGGAAAGAAAAAAAAAAGAAAGTACAATCATGGAGAAATTAAGTCTGTCTTTTCACAGGATAGCATCCCAGCTTCTTCTAAAAAAACACTGGTAGAGAAGTTTAGCTTTTTCGCTATTCATGTATCTGAGCTGTTAGCACTTGTTTTTCAGGATTATTTATCCCAGTGTTACAGACACATAATGGTGTTTTCTCTGTCAAATGTTGAAATCAGGAAGACATTGTCCTCCAGATCAGGCAATTATCTGCCAGATCTTTCCATTCCTGCTGAAGTTATACTGTAGCAGTTGACTCTGACTTATGACAAGATGTTAAAGGATTTCTTGAAGTTGTACCTGGAAAGGGGCTCTATCTCTTCCCCCTCTGCTATCAATATGGAGAAAAGTGCTTTTTCCTTGCCCCAATTTTTCAGCTTTCACAGGCTATCCTCACTGGCCACTGTCACTGCCCTGCTTCTGGTAAGGCTGTTCACTACCATGCAGATGTCAATGTCCTTTGTAGTTTCAGTCATGATACCACAGCCTTTTGGTTCACTGCCTTCTGCATCGACAATGATTGACATTAAAGCAGTTGGAGTTGGACATCTTGGTGGCCACAGAAGTGGGGTTCAGACCTTCAGAGAAGATCTTGGTACTAATTTTGTTGCTGCCATCACTGATATCTGATGTTTTATCTTTAAACCCTTGGCCCTTAGGTCCTCAGCAAAAGGTTTGGGATAGATGGGTCCATTTGTACTGATGTGAAGAATCAAGCAGTTGGTGTCATGGTCACTGGTGGTGACTTCAGCTCTGAAGAGCTTTGGCCTCAGACAGTTGACACTGCTGCTCTTGGCTCTGTGTATTGATTCTACATTTATTTTAAAATTGATACTGCACACTAAATTGCATGTACTGCCCTCAGCATGTACAACTGTGTCAATGTCTACTGGAGACTCATTTCTGACTGCTTCTTTGGTCAGTTAGACTTTTCAGTAGCAGCAGGGCAGAGCATCCCATGGGGTCCTACAGGATCCACTGCACATCTGGGACTATCCTGCCTCCTTTTTTCCTCCTCAGGTTCTACCCCAGTGAATAAACGCAAGAAGCATACATACACTGTAAATCAACATAACTCCTCATCAGAATTTCTCATGCCATACATGGAAAATCCTACACTATTTATAAGACAAAAACGTTATATGGGAGTTGTGAAATGTTGTGTTTTACTGCATACCCTGCTCTTGAAACATGAGAGACTTGATAGACCAGGACCATCCGAAACACAAAAAAAAATAATTATTCCTCTATTTCTTTTAGCATCTCTAGTTAAAAATTGTTAGTGACAAAACTTTAGCCTTAGTCCATATCTCTGTTATTATTACTTCATTCTACCCACAGTATTGCTAATACTTTGACTTTTTTCACCCACATGTATGTGCATATACACACACACACACACATACACACACACACACACACACACACACACACACACACACACACACACACACACACACACATCAATTACAGACACTTGCAACACTTTACACCTTGGATATTGAGATCTTGTGAATGAATAAATTCAAAAATAATGGCTCAGAAATGTATCTCACCACCCTGACGTCAGAACTATACAATGCATCTTGCCTCTGCTCTCATAACTCCTTAGTACAAGAATCAGAAGAAAAAAAATAATCAGTAGTAGCTTTTAAATATGTCTGTTATTTACTTAGAAAATTGGTAGAACAACAAGCTTTGCATTATCACCCAGTGTCAGATGAGTCAGCTATGGCTCTGACTACATCATTCAAGTATGCAGTTGCATATTGTGAGGGCGGCTTCTGTATTTTATACATTAGTCTCTGAAATGTGGTCAGTAATCCATTTAGGCAAAATGGTAGCACTGTGTACCAAAATATAGCACCAGGGGCTTCCAATGCTATTTTTTTCTTTAAGTGAGAGTGAAGCAATATTTGCCAATACCTATTTGGTCAAGTGTAGTCTTTATCTGGCCTTTACTGGGTTCTCTAATGACTCATAAGTTTTGGGCATAGGAAAACTACTAAAGTTTGAAATCCTCTTTAGTTTCTTAAAGTCATTACAGAATCTGATATTTCCTTCAGGTTTATGAAATAACACTACTGTGCTGCTTCTATCACTCTGTGATTGATCTATCATGTCTAGTTTGAGCATCTTCTGAACTTCTTCACTTACTAATTATCTCTGTGACTCGGTTACTCTGAAAGATCTCAGTCTAATATCAGTTCCAGGTCTTGTCTTTATGTTATGTTCTTGCAGTTGACTTCTCCCAAGCATTCCAAGGAAGTTATATTCCTACTGCTTTTGTACTTTTGTCAAGGATTCCTCTAACTGCATTTCAGGTACACATTCTCTGGTTTCTACTGTATGAATTGCAGCTTGCATACTAAATGTAGCTCATTCTACTTCTGTCTAAAAACTAATACTACATTTTTTTGGCAATAGCTTTAGCATTAGCTTTGTATAATGGTACTTTTTCTACAAACTGAGTACCATAGTCCATTATGATTGATTTGCACTGAGGGTCTTTATTATTAAATTATTAATGTCAATGTACATCATGCTTTGATGCAATAAGATATAACCCACTGAAAGGGATTTTTTCACTGAATGAAGTAAATAACCTTAAACCACAGACAAATAGCCAAAGCAGTATTTTGTCAGGCAGAGCAACCCTTCCTGCCTCCCCCCCAACATTCATGAAAATTAAATATTCCAACTCCAGTATTTTAAAACATTGAGGAAAAGGGCAAAATACCTCACCCCACTGTATACATATTACCAAAAAAAACACACAACATGCTGCCAAAGAGCAGTGTAAGCGAACACAGCATATCCTATGACTTACCCTGCTAAACTACAAGAAGTTCAATTTCATCTTTCAAATGCAGCATTCAGTGAAGTAAGATTCAAATGAATGATGCAAAATTAAATTTTGATGAAGCCAGACTCAAGGAAAACAATGAGAGTGTATACTGATGACCTACTGCTAGATTTTACTAATGACCCCAAAAATGTCTATACCAGTATGTTCAAATGGCACCTCTATGTAACAGGCATTCGGATCAATGGGCTCCTAAGTCTAAGATGGAGTGCATTTTTCTGGGATTCTGGACAAGATGTATATATCATTTTTTCTCTCTTACATTATGACTGGAGGGTAAGATCTGGTTAGCACTCTTGACATATTCGTATCTTCTCCATGTGCCCTCCTAACATATGACTATGGACTAGCTAATGTCCTATTAGGTGCTAGTAGTTAATGTAGGATTTTCTCTGTATTTTATTTAGTCTCTATAAGAGATAATCTTTTAATTCAAAATAAAGGTAAGAAGTGATGAGAGCCTGTCCAGTATCTTCCTTTACAACTTTGGTTATATTTCCATTGCTCTGTTTAAAGTATAATCCTCCTATTTCTTCCTTTTAAAGTTTATGCAGGTTATCTGTAAGTCCATTAACTGGAAGTCGCATTCTTCTCTAGCTTATTTGAAGTGGAAGGTATTGCCAAGTGTAACCATATTGCCAGAGTCTAGAAGAGCTTGAACTTCTCTTCCTTTACAGAAATACAGTACATTCTATCATGCTGCCAGCCCAGCTATCTGGAATTTTGTAAATAATTCTATGTCATTTGTGAATATTTCTATGATTTATACAAAACTGTATGTTATGTACTGACCTTCAAGAATGTAACCACAGCATGCCCTGCGGGAACCTAGGAGATTAACCTGCAAAACTTAAGAATAGTTGAGGTTAAGTTACTTTATATCTAGGCCATAAACAAATGATGTTATCTTTCAATTTCAGTTCAATAGCAGACACAATGTCTAGAGCTAGAAGTTTTTCTATTGTCTTGAAAGAAAAGTAATTACTAGGTTTAAAATGTAAAGTGTTTTATTATTTTACAACTTCCAAGATCTAGCAAACATCTGAGAGATATGTATTTTAACACAGAGATGTTAAATTCTAATAGTTTTGTTTTAGCATGGGAACTTAAGTCAGGTGATAGCAAGTGATGTCATCCAGGCTAACCCAGCAGTAAAATGTGATATTAATTTAAGAACTCTCTCAGAGAGAGAGAGAGAGAGGGAGGCTGTGCATTTTGTATTTTGTGCTGGACCTAGCAAGAACATCCACTCATCTTCATCATCTGTGCTTGCCTATCTGTAAGTAAGATTTAGGGCATAGTATCTCTTTTAGATATAGACAGGTATATAGTAAAGATTAGTTTAGATGTTTTCTGTATTTATTCGAGATTGTCCTGCAATGTTGTTTTAAAATATTTCCCGTGATTTTGAACTCTGAAGTCACTGTGATGTTAATGAGTATTGCCTTGTTGTTTGGTTATTTATTATTAAATATATTTAAATCTATCTTTGTGTCTGATATTTGTGAGACATATTTAAGCTCTTAGAGTGCTTGCATATGTATTTGGTGACACTGTACAAGCCACTCCTAATAGCCTGGTGCTTTGTCAAAACTACCATTTGGATTAATGGTAACATTGCACAGTGGGATTAGACACCCTTTGTAAGGGCCTTATAGTAGCTGATAAGTAGGGGTTGGTGGCAGTGGAAACTACCTTATTGTCTTCGCAGAAAGGGGCAAAGCTAGTAAACCTGTACCAGCCTTCCCCCGGTGCGTGTGTGTGTTTGTATATAAATCAAATCTCAACGTGTGTGTGTGTCAGCTACTTGGGCAGAAACATGATGCACTGGTTGAACAGAGAGGGTCTTGGAGGTCTTGGCTTGACCCCTTTACTGAGGTCTTAACCCTATAGCTGTGCCAGTGGGGAGTCTTATTGAGTATCTGGAGAAAGAGGGAGAAACCAGCCCCAGACTGACTATGTTCTCTGAGTGCTCTTAAGTGAAATTGCACTTTACTGCGTGTGTATTTGTCATCCTCCCAAGCGTATGTCCCCCACTGGTGCTAGTAGTGAGGACTGAGGATCCTTGATACTGGGCCAGTGCAGGGGCATCACATTCCATCAATGACATAACGTTGACCTAGTTATTTTAGATGCAGTCCTATCGCACTCCATTGCAACAGCTTTGTTTGCAGCATGCACAGCAGTTTTCACATTTCTACAACTAGTACTGTTTTCAGTATTAGTGGAACAGAAATTAGCTATGTGAACACCTCACCCCACATTTGAAACAACCCATATATATTTTTAATAGCTGTACTAATGTATGACTTGATACTTTTTGTTTCACAATAGTTGTTAAAGTTCTTATTGGAACTTCAGATATAGAAGCAGAAAATGCAATTTTAAACAGCATGTAATTAAATAATAAGGATTCTACAAAAGGTACTTTATCAGAGTTCTTAGAATTACTTTGCAATACTAATTTCATTATAGTCTTTGACAAAAGTCTTAAATATGTCCACTAGAAGAATTTGCAATGTATTTGTTTTGCTATTGTTGCAAGGTTTTGACCAAAGCTTTAAAATATATATTTAATGTCATGTTTCTGTGCTTCTACAAGTTTGTCAGCATTAAAAGTCCAGTTATAAAATGTAATACCCTGTACTTCATCAGTTAGTGAAGCCCTAGCTAGCAGCTCTTTTTGTAGTCAGTGCAATTAGTCTCTTCCACAGCCATGTATATTTTGAATAGATCTGTTCTCAGCAGGAATGACAGGATATACGCACATTCCGATCTATCCCAGTTATCTTTTGTGGATGCCATCAAGCGGGATTCCTGATCATGATCCTGATTACACTTGTCTATGGCAGGTACATTTCTGGGAATAAGTGGCACATTAGTCAGTCTAATCAACTGCTTTTACAGAGATATGCTAACTTCAATCACCCTCTGCCTTGAATTCCACAAACATTTTCACCATTCTTCCATGATAGCAGATAAAAGGCATCTCCACATGAAATGGCAGAAAAAATATCTGGTGAGAAGTATGCAAAAAAATGCATCAGAAATGCCTCAGGAAAATATTAACAGCTCCACAGGGAAGTGTTAGCTGAATCAGGTTGTAAACTCAGGAGCCAAGGCATTTTAAGTAAAAAATAAATTAGCAAGTACCCTTGGCCCTTAGGTCCTCAGTAAAAGGTATGGGATAGATGGGTCCATTTGTACTGATGTGAAGAATAAAGCAGTTGGTGTCATGGTCACTGGTGGTGACTTCAGCTCTGAAGAGCTTTGGCCTCAGACAGTTGACACTGCTGCTCTTGGTTCTGTGTATTGATTCAACATTTATTTTAAAATTGATACTGCACACAAAATTGCATGTACTGCCCTCAGCATGTACAACTGTGTTAATGTCTACTGGAGACTCATTTCTGACTGCTTCTTTTGTCAGTTAGACTTTTCAGTAGCAGCAGGGCAGAGCATCCCATGGGGTCCTGCAGGATCCACTGCACATCTGGGACTATCCTGCCTCCTTTTTTCCTCCTCAGGTTCTACCCCAGTGAATAAACGCAAGAAGCATACATACACTGTAAATCAACATAACTCCTCATCAGAATTTCTCATGCCATACATGGAAAATCCTACACTATTTATAAGACAAAAAATGTTATATGGGAGTTGTGAAATGTTATGTTTTACTGCATACCCTGCTCTTGAAACATGAGAGACTTGATGGACCAGGACCATCCGAAACACAAACAAAAATATGAAATTATTCCTCTGTTTCTTTTAGCATCTCTAGTTACAAATTGTTAGTGACAAAACTTTAGCCTTAGTCCATATCTCTGTTATTATTACTTCATTCTACCCACAGTATTGCTAATACTTTGATTTTTTTTCACCCACATGTATGTGCATACACACACACACACACACACACACACACACACACACACACATCAATTACAGACACTTGCAACACTTTACACCTTGGATATTGAGATCTTGTGAATGAATAAATTCAAAAATAATGGCTCAGAAATGTATCTCACCACCCTGACATCAGAACTATACAATGCATCTCGCCTCTGCTCTCATAATTCCTTAGCACAAGAATCAGAAGAAAAAAAAAACAATCAGTAGTAGCTTTTAAATATGTCTGTTATTTACTTAGAAAATTGGTAGAACAACAAGCTTTGCATTATCACCCAGTGTCAGATGAGTCAGCTATGGCTCTGACTACATCATTCAAGTATCAGTTGCATGTTGTGAGGGCGGCTTCTGTATTTTATACATTAGTCTCTGAAATGTGGTCAGTAATCCATTTAGGCAAATTGGTAGCACTGTGTACCAAAATATAGCACCAAGGGTTTCCAATGCTATTTTTTTCTTTAAGTGAGAGTGAAGCAATGTTTGCCAGTACCCATTTGGTCAAGTGTAGTCTTTATCTGGCCTTTACTGGGTTCTCTAATGACTCATAAGTTTTGGGCATAGGAAAACTACTAAAGTTTGAAATCCTCTTTAGTTTCTTAAAGTCATTACAGAATCTAATATTTCCTTCAGGTTTATGAAATAACACTACTGTGCTGCTTCTATCACTCTGTGATTGATCTATCATGTCTAGTTTGAGCATGTTCTGAACTTCTTCACTTACTAATTATCTCTGTGACTCGGTTACTCTGAAAGATCTCAGTCTAATATCAGTTCCAGGTCTTGTCTTTATGTTATGTTCTTGCAGTTAACTTCTCCTAAGCATTCCAAGGAAGTTATATTCCTACTGCTTTTGTACTTTTGTCAAGGATTCCTCTAACTGCATTTCAGGTGCACATTCTCTGGTCTTTACTGTATGAATTGCAGCTTGCATACTAAATGTAGCTCATTCTACTTCTGTCTGAAAAGTAATACTACATTTTTTTGGTAATAGCTTTAGCATTAGCTTTGTATAATGGTACTGTTTCTACAAACTGAGTACCATAGTCCATTATGACTGATTTGCACTGAGGGTCTTTATTATTAAATTATTAATGTCAATGTACATCATGCTTTGATACAATAAGATATAACCCACTGAAAGGGATTTTTTCACTGAACCAAGTAAATAACCTTAAACCACAGAAAAATAGCCAAAGCAGTATTTTGTCAGGCAGAGCAACCCTTCCTGCCTCCCCCCCCCAACATTCATGAACATTAAATATTCTAACTCCAGTATTTTAAAACATTGAGGAAAAGGGCAAAATACCTCACCCCACTGTTTACATATCACCGAAAAAACACACAACATGCTGCCAAAAGAGCAGTGCAAGTGAACACAGCATACCCTATGACTTATACTGCTAAACTACATGAATTTCCATTTCATCCTTCAAATACAGCATTCAGTGTAGTATGTTTCAAATGAATGATGCAAAATTAAATTTTGATGAAGCCAGACTCAAGGAAAACAATGAGAGTGTATACTGATGACCTACTGCTAGATTTTACTGATGACCCCAAAAATGTCTATACCAGTATGTTCAAATGGCACCTCTATATAACAGTCATTCGGATCAATGGGCTCCTAAGTCTAGAACAGAGTGCATTTTTCTGGGATTCTGGACAAGATGTATATATCATTTTTTCTCTCTTACATTATGACTGGAGGATAAGATCTGGTTAGCACTCTTGACATATTCTTATCTTCTCCATGTGCCCTCCTAACATATGACTATCTACTAGCTAATATCCTATTAGGTACTAGTAGTTAATGTAGGATTTCCTCTGTATTTTATTTAGTTTCTATAAGAGATAATCCTTTAATTCAAAATAAGGGTAAGAAGTGATGAGAGCCTGTCCAGTATCTTCCTTTACAACCTTAGTTATATTTTCCATTGCTCTGTTTAAAGTATCATCCTCCTATTTCTTCCTTTTAAAGTTTATGCAGGTTATCTGTAAGTCCATTAACTGGAAGTTGCATTCTTCTCTAGCTTATTTGAAGTGGAAGGTATTGCCAAGGGTAACCATATTGCCAGAGTCTAGAAGAGCTTGAACTTCTCTTCCTTTATAGAAATACAATATTTTCTGTCATGCTGCCAGCTCAGCTATCTGGAATTTTGTAAATAATTCTATGACATTAGTGAATATTTCTATGATTTATACAAAACTGTATGTTATGTACTGAGCTTCAAGAATGTAACCACAGCATTCCCTGTGGGAACATAGAAGATTAACCTGCAAAACTTAAGAATAGTTGAAGTTAAATTACTTTATATCTAGGCCATAAACAAATGATGTTATCTTTCAATTTCAGTTCAATAGCAGACACAATGTCTAGAGCTAGAAGTTTTTCTATTCTCTTGAAAGAAAAGTAATTACTAGGTTTAAAATGTAAAGTGTTTTATTATTTTACAACTTCCAAGATCTGGCAAACATCTAAGAGATATGTATTTTAACACAGAGATGTTAAAATTCTAATAGTTTTGTTTTAGCCTGGGAACTTAAGTCAGGTGATAACAAGTGATGTCATCCAGGCTAACCCAGCAGTAAAATGTGATATTAATTTAAGAACTCTCTCAGAGAGAGAGAGAGAGAGAGAGAGAGACGGAGGCTGTGCATTTTGTATTTTGTGCTGGACCTAGCAAGAACATCCACTCATTATTATCATCTGTGCTTGTCTGTCTGTAAGTAAGATTTAGGGCATAGTATCTCTTTTAGATATAGACAGGTATATAGTAAAGATTAGTTTAGATGTTTTCTGTATTTATTTGAGATTGTCCTGCAATGTTGTTTTAAAATATTTCCCATGATTTTGAACTCTGAAGTCACTGTGTTGTTACTGAGTATTGCCTTGTTGTTTGGTTATTTATTATTAAATATATTTAAATCTATCTTTGTGTCTGATATTTGTGAGACATATTTAAGCTCTTAGAGTGCTTGCATATGTATTTGGTGACACTGTACAATCCACTCCTAATAGCCTGGTGCTTTGTCAAAACTACCATTTGGATTAATGGTAACATTGCACAGTGGGATTAGACACCCTTTGTAAGGGCCTTATAGTAGCTGATAAGTAGGGGCTGGTGGCAGTGGAAACTACCTTATTGTCTGGGCAGAAAGGGGCAAAGCTAGTAAACCTGTACCAGCCTTCCCCAGGTGCGTGCGTGTGTTTGTATAGAAATCAAATCTCAATGTGTGTGTGTGTCAGCTACTTGGGCAGAAACATGATGCACTGGTTGAACAGAGAGGGTCTTGGAGGTCTTGGCTTGACCCCTTTACTGAGGTCTTAACCCTATAGCTGTGCCAGTGGGGAGTCTTACTGAGTATCAGAGAAAAAGGGAGAAACCAGCCCCAGACTGACTGTGTTCTCTGAGTGCTCTTAAGTGAAATTGCACTTTACTGCGTGTGTATTTGTCATCCTCCCAAGTGTATGTCCCCCACTGGTGCTAGTAGTGAGGACTGAGGATCCTTGATACTGGGCCAGTGCAGGGGCATCACATTCCATCAGTGACATAATGTTGACCTAGTTATTTTAGATGCAGTCCTATCACACTCCATTGGAACAGCTTCGTTTGTAGCATTGTAGCATGCACAGCAGTTTTCACATTTCTACAACTAGTACTGTTTTCAGTAATAGTGGAACAGAAATTAGCTATGTGAACACCTCACCCCACATTTGAAACAACCCATATATATTTTTAATAGCTGTACTAATGTATGACTTGATACTTTTTGTTTCACAATAGTTGTTAAAGTTCTTATTGGAACTTCAGATATAGAAGCAGAAAATTCAATTTTAAACAGCATGTAATTAAATAATAAGGATTCTACAAAAGGTACTTTATCAGAGTTCTTAGAATTACTTTGCAATACTGATTTCATTATAGTCTTTGACAAAAGTCTTAAATATGTCCACTAGAAGAATTTGCAATGTATTTGTTTTGCTATTGTTGCAAGGTTCTGACCAAAGCTTTAAAATATATATTTAATGTCATGTTTCTATGCTTCTACAAGTTTGTCAGCATTAAAAGTGCATTTATAAAATGTAATACCCTGTACTTCATCAGTTAGTGAAGCCCTAGCTAGCAGCTCTTTTCGTAGTCAGTGCAATTAGTCTCTTCCACAGCTATGTATATTTTGAATAGATCTGTTCTCAGCAAGAATGACAGGATATACTCACATTCCGATCTATCCCAGTTATCTTTTGTGGATGCCATCAGGCAGGATTCCTGATCATGATCCTGATTACACTTGTCTATGGCAGGTACATTTCCGGGAATAAGTGGCACATAAGTCAGTCTAATCAACTGGTTTTGCAGAGATATACTAACTTCAATCAGCCTCTGCCTTGAATTTCACAAACATTTTCACCATTCTTCCATGATAGCAGATAAAAGGCATCTCCACATGAAATGGTAGAAAAAATATCTGGTGAGAAATATGCAAAAAATGCATCAGAAATGCCTCAGGAAAATATTAACAGCTCCACAGGGAAGTGTTAGCTGAATCAGGTTGTAAACTCAGGAGCCAAGGCATTTTAAGCAAAAAATAAATTAGCAAGTACTTGATCTAATTGCCTATGCACACACCACCAATGTAAATCTGTGCTAGACACAAGAGACAGAACTTCTATAAAAAATATGTTTTTGTTGTAGAGAGTCACAGGAAAAACAAGAAAATATATCTCACTTGGCTTTCAGGTAAAGAAATAGTGCCATAGTGTTATCTTCACCATTAAAGTTCAGTCTCATGCAGCCACTTCAGTAAAGCAGGATGTTTGAAAACAAGCCCCAGCTATCACCCTGCCAGACCTTCACCTCATCTTCCATGAACAATAAACACTATTCAATCCCTGAACCACCTTCCCAATGCCTGTTAACCCTATCCCTGCCACAGCCCCCTCTGCCCTGAATGCAAACCCTGCAACTTACCATAATAAAAAAAAAAAAAACTGTAACAGTGATATTTTACAAGACAGCTTGGACAACCACTATAGACAAAGACACAGAGGCACACACACACACACGCACACACACGCACACACACACGCACGCACACACGCACACACACACACGCGCGCACACACACACACACCCGCACACACACGCACACGCACACGCACACACACAAACACAAAACACTTTACCTATATCTATGTCTATAGCAATATCTATACCCATATATAAAGCCGCACCTACATACATATATATATATATATATATATATATATATATATATATATATATATATATATATATATATATATATATATGTGTGTGTGTAACCATTTGAAATGCCAGGCCCTGCTACAGCAGGTTCCAAAATATGGAGACTAAATTGCTGAAAGAAAGAACTTACATATACTAAGTCTAAGATGCCATTTCTTGGATTATTCCTTTTTTTCCCCTGAGAAATAGCGATCTCGGTAAATGTGGGTTTGTGACAGTAATCCTGAAACCTTTAGATATCCTGAAGGTTTCAGCATTGGGGGTAGGTGTATTTGTGCAAGTGTATGACATTTAGTGTAGGGTTAAGTAAGAGCATAGTTTTGCTGTAGTATTAGTGCTGGTCTGTTTGCATATGTGTGTGTGTGTGTGTGTGTGTGTGTGTGTGTGTGTGTGTGTGTGTGTGTGTGTGTGTGTGTGTCTGTGCCCAAATTGAAGAAGCTCCCTTTGACCATCTTACTAACACCTGCAAACCATAATTCTAACCCTGCAACTTACCTTTACAAACCCTTTGTGTAACACTGACAATAGTCAGGCAAATTTGATCAGAATATGTCATAGGGTTTTGTGTTCTGATCACAAAAGGAAACTTTTGTGATCCATTATGTTTCTATTGTTTTGAGTTATTCAGTATGTTGGACTTTGGAATGCTAGCACTGATGAACTCATTTGTTGCTGCCTTTGCATTCTGATAATTCAACATATACTTATACGGGTTGTTTACCTTTGGTCGAAAGGACACAAGACTGATATCCATTTGATTGACATCATTTGGTTGGGCAAAACAGATGATGAACATGTGTGAGACATTGATAATCCACAAGTAGGGGAATATTCCTTTTCTCCCGGGATTGTACAATCCCAGAATTAGTATATTTAATTACTAGGGATTGAGGGAGACTTACTCTCCTGCAAAAACACTTGTTTTTTGTTTCACTATTAATCCTAGGAGCATGAGCAGTACCTGTTGATGTTCTGTTTTGTGTCCCTTCGATTAAATGGACTGCACTCACACCCACACACATATCTATCTCTCTATCTATCTATCTATCTATCTATCTATCTATCTATCTATCTATCTGTCTCTATACACACATATATATGAGTGTTTGTATATGTGTGTGTGTGTGTGTGTGTGTGTGTGTGTGTGTGTGTGTGTGTGTGTGTGTGTGTGTGTGTGTGTGTGTGTGTGTGTGTGTGTGTGTGTGTGTGTGTGTGTGTGTGTGTGTGTGTGTGTGTGTGTGTGTGTGTGTGTGTGTGTGTGTGTGTGTGTATGTGTGTGTGTGTGTGTGTGTGTGTGTGTGTGTGTGTGTGTGTGTGTGTGTGTGTGTGTGTGTGTGTGTGTGTGTGTCTGTGTGTGTGTGTATATATATATATATATATATATATATATATATATATATATATATATATATATGGAGAGAGAGAGAGAGAGAGAGAGAGAGATACACACACACACATATATAGCTAGCTAGATAGATACACACACATATATATAAAATATGCAAACATACATACATACACAATGATATATTTGTGTGTGGCTCTGTTTGTGTGTGCGTACCTACAGAATTCCTGAAAGGAATAACATGGAAAGTATTGACAATCAACTATTGTTGTGTCTTTCGGCTTTTTCCTGGTTAGGGGTTACCACAGCGGAACTCCAGTCCGCTAGTGATTGGCAGTAGATTTTTACGTGCTGAGTTGCCAGCTCTGACGCACAACCTTCAATGAAGGTACGCCCATTCATGCATGTCTCCATGCAGAAGACGCTCTAGCTGAGAATCGAACCGGACAGTGTCTTACTGTGTGGCGACAATGCTACCTCAGCACCACCTTGACAATCAACTATTAATATTTCTTTATATGAATTTCTTTACCAGAGTAAAACTCTGGTCTCAATGGACCAATTTCAGTCAGAGTTCAGAAACTAAATGATTTCTTCAACAATGTGGTAAGTCTCTGAATATATTTTGTAGACTTACATTTATCTAACATTATGTAATATTTGAACGTGGGATTACAAAACAGACGGCATCGTGAGAGGCTTTACCCTCATCAAATCCTGCATTTTATATCAGCACCTTCATGTCATACATAATCTGAAGTAACTGCAGACCAGCGACAGTCATTAACTTTCTGCTTCAATAAATCATGCGCTGATGCAGCATAGACAAACCTATTACAACAGATATTAAATGCCTCATAGCTGAACACTGGTTGGTGATGTATGGCACTTTATCATCCAGTGAATGAGGCAATTAGCTGTTTACTTTTGTTTGTAGTTTAAAGTATGTACTAATTATTTTAATAAGTGAACATCTGCATGTACGTGTATGCGAGCCTGTGTGTGTATGTGCACCATACCGCTCAATATCTTAGATCAAGAAATTTGGAGAAAACCATAAATGGGGGGACAAAGGACTAAAAATAGGGACAATTTTTAAATATTGCTCTTACAGACTTAGAAAGTTGATAGCATAACAGCTTTTGCATTAACATGAATTTTCTGAAGGGAATGAAGTCTGAAACACAAATGTCTGTCATTATTGTCTGACTTCAATGTTCAATAATTTGCCAATGATTTGACAGAAAACCATAACTTTATGAAAAACAGACCAAAAATATGAGGCAAAAATCTGGACATTCTGCAAAAATATGTAAAGTTGAAAGGTATGATGTGCATTTATAAGTAAGTGAGCCTTTGTGTTTGTGTACATGCATATATGCATATATGCATAAGGGTCTAGTACTATTCACTGAAAGGACATTTCACTGAAACACATTTGACTGTGCACAATTCACTGAAAACACAATTCACTGAAACATATTTCACTGAAAGTTATATATGGCTTTTTCCCCACTGTAGCGTGACCCTGGAGTTCGTATATATAGTATGAGGGGTGTGAGGGGGCATAGACCCCCATTGATTTTAAATATTTTGAACTATATACCTGGATACTTGCAATTCCAATAAGTTACTCTTTTCTGAACATAATATATATCCAAACTATGTGGGGGGCTGCACTACCCACCCCCAATGTGATTTGTGCATAGTCATTTGACTTTCAGTGAAATGTGCTTTCAGTGAATATTCCTAGACCCATATATATATATTTATATATATATATATATATATATATATATATATATATATATATATATATATATATATATATAGAGAGAGAGAGAGGGATTTTTACAGTCTAATCATCTAAATGTCAACTGTCAGAACATCATGTTCATCAGGTTGAAAGCACGAACATCTGCATGCTAATACACATGAGCTAAGAAACAACCTCATTGCATGCAGCATTTAAAATCGAAAAAAGCAAATAAAATAACATTTTTTTTGTTGTTTGTTTTGCAGGGAGCAGGCCCCCCAATGCCTCTATCCCCAGTTAATTATATACTTACTCCAAGATCATACAAAATTGGGGAAATGGGATATTCCTCAAGCCCAGTAATTGTGTGATATCACACAACTGTCAGACATCTGTTTAGCTGACGAATGTGGTTAACAAAACAGATGTCCAAAAACTCAGTTGACAAGTACCAGTGCACCCTATATTGGTCAACATGTGTGTAAGATTGACATTTCCCTGAGTTGGGGAACATGCCCTTTTCCCAGGAACTGTGCCATCTCAGAGCTTGAAAATAATTATCAAAGGGTATTAGGCATGCAAAAAAGCATGTTTTAAAGTGTACATGCTCTAAGGTTATTCCTCGGAACATGCACATTAACATGTCAAAATTTTATGTCAGTTAACATATCCATGTTAGCAGCATTGACATTTGCTTGATTTCACAATTTGAGGTAAATATATATATATATATGTCTCCTTCTACCTACTACACAGCAGCTACTAATATACCCGTAATACATTCTCTAACCCTAACAAAGTATTTCTCCCCTTTAACCAACTACCTCACTCTACTGACTCTCATTGCTACAACTCTCTGCCTTACCTTTATAGCCTCCAGTTTTTCATCTCTGCCTATGCAATCTGTTGATTCCCTTATGCTCTTGTCCTATAACTGTGCATTGCATAATTTGAGTAGATCATGTAGTGTTTGGCTTATCTCTAAAATTTGACTTTTGCTAAGTTCAATTCACTTTCATATTTTTCTTCTCCTCTCTTCTTCAGTACAGTGATATCCTATCTCTCACTTTGAACGCAATAATTCTAAAAATTTATGAGGCATTTTCTTTTGACCTTATTACTAATTCCACACTGTTTTTGCAGCTTTATATTATTCTATTGCAATGAACCTGGATATTGAATGAAAAGTTTTTGTGCTTCTGAATTGTGCTGGAACTTAATAAAAATTATACTGCTTGCAAACTTCTGTGAACCGTACTCTTCAATATTAAATAATTTATAGGTACACAGATAAAGAAAATGTTCATGGCTGGAGTTGCACTCCAAAATCCATTCCTTTGTAATACATATTTTCATGGCATTGGTATGTCTGTTGCTAATGAAAGTTTTCTGGATTGGAGCACTACTGGAAAGTGGCTTTCTGCAAGTCAAATAAAAGCTAATTAACAATTAAATAATATTAATATATCATATATATATATATATATATATATATATATATATATATATATATATATATATATATACATATGTCTCTCTCTCTCTCTCTCTCGATATATATATATATATATATATATATATATATATATATATATATATGTATATATATATATATATATATTATATATATATATATATATATATATAATATATATATATATATATATATAGATGCTCCTTAAATAATCTAACAGAAAAATACAGGAAAATCAATGCCAACATATTACTGTGCATGATCTAAGATACGGGTCTATATTAGAAAGACGAAATGTCAGAACAGCAAGTGCACTTAGATCGACCAAAATGGTAGAACCTGCTAAACCTTGAATGCCACAACAGTAATTTTATTTTCCCCTGGGAAAAAAATTACTGGGCCAGCACAAAAAAAGAAATCTAAACACAAAATAAAAAAAAATCACTGTTGTGGCTTTTTGAGGTTTAGCAGCTTTGATCATTTTGGGTTGATCTAAGCGCATTTGCTGTTCTAATGTTTCATCTTTCTAATATAGACCCTAAAATATAAGCTCAGAGCATGCAACAAAAAAACAAAACAAAACAGTGTACTCCCTCCATACTTCTCAACCTGGAAACATCAAAAATCTGGACAAAAGCCCATGACAAGTAGGTACAAGTGGCCAAAAATCTGGACCTTGATTAATGTAAAATTCAAATGCAAATTGAAGAACAGACAGAATATTAAACCCAAAATATAACCAGAACAATAGTGTTTTATTTATATTGACACTTGAGTTTGTATCAAAAACATTGAGCTTGTATGAAACTAAAATGCAATTTTCTTTTATAAAAAATTAAAATGAACTGCTAGTAACCTGTTATTCTAATAACATTATTTTAAATCTATCCCTAATTTTAGTTCTTTGTACCCCTATTATTTAAGGCTTTATCCAGATTTCTTGTGTTAAGAAGTTAAGAGGTATGACTATCATTAACCAATTGGTTGATATAATAAAAAAAACTCATATACCCAGGTCATTAAATTAGTCTATAGTCACAATCACTGTGTGATATATTAAATATTCACGTTTCAGTCTATGTCTCCCAAATCTCATATGTTTAGTTTTTGCTCTGATTATCAGCATATTATTCTCCTGTGCTCAAATGGTCAATTTAGTTAAATCTTTGCAGACATGTCCTACCTGTAACACATGTGATCAGTTTACCCATTTTCAAGTCATCTGCATGGGACTGTAGAACATCTTAGATTAGATGAAGAAGATAGTTCTGAAAACTATAACCTAAACAAGTATGGGCCTAGAACAGAACCCTGTGGACACCCTGACGATAACCTAAAATTTCACCTGTCCATCTGCTGTATGATGCTTGCCATATTCAATCTGGAAGTCATGTAACTATCCATCTTATCAAGAGTACATAAAAACCTAGTTGTCCTAATTTATTGATCACTGTTTTGAGTATGACTCTATCAAATACTGAAATTAAGTGTAGATAAATTACATCACAGCACAAAGTATCATTTGGTGATCCATTCAGTCCAATAGAAGAAGTCATGCTGCAGGCAAGTTCAATGATGTCCTGGGGGTTGGGGTGTATGTTAATGTGTATGTGTGTAGAAGTGTGTGTGCATATCTGTAGGGGCAATAATGATGCCAGATATGTGTGTGTGTGTGTGTGTGTGTGTGTGTGTGTGTGTGTGTGTGTGTGTGTGTGTGTGTGTGTGTGTGTGTGTGTGTGTGTGAACATGTGGGTGTGTGTCTGTTTGTATGTGTGCATGGCTGTCTGAAGATGTTTGAGTGTGATTTAAATGGTGACTATAATAACTTGAAGCATGAGTCTCCAGGGATAAACACTGCCACCTTCACAGGTTTGACAGGAATAGTGTTACACAAGGGTGATTCAAATATATGCTAATGAGGTTTTCTCATTGTGGCCATACCATTCTCTGAAGCATATTTTCTCACTGTCACATAATTTGACCTACCTGAGGTAGGCAATTTATTTAAGCAATGTGAGAATCTTTCTGAATCCCAGGATTAGTTAGTTTAAATGTAGTTAAGAGCTGCTTCAGGAAAGCAGCTTGCTAGAGTAGCATACACTTACAGTGTCTAGTAAGGATGTGGACTGAATTGTCAGAGTTCCTACTATATTTTATTTTAATCATCTCAGCTAATCTTTTTGCAGCAAATACGAACTATAACATGGTGTCCTAGCTGAGTGACATTCACATATAAAAGAAAGACTTGTAAGTGACAGCATAACAGCATGGCAAAGTGAAAGCTCCTAACTGCATAAGGTGCAAGACAACAATTCTACAATATAATGCATATCTTGGGCTTTTTAACTTGGTCTACTCTGCAACACACAAATACAGTACCAATTTAATCTGAATTTCCAGCCACCATTTTCAGACTCTGCGACGAAGGCAGGGTACTCTCAAAGTAATTCCAATATGGATACGCAATCATCTACAAAACATTGCAAAACTTAATAACCAATCTATATGCAGTGCAGGATCAGAAACAGACAAATGCAGTTCTTCAGGGAATACTATAAACTAACTGTGGAATCTTCCATTTCAGATACATATGGATCCTGCAACTTTGATTCTTATAGCATACATGGTAGAGCTGTATAATAAAAGGTAGATAATACCAATGACAAGATCATCACTGAAAGACAGCCCCCTCCCCAGTTAATGTGTGCAAACTGGTTCTGGTAAACTCTGAAAAAATGTATACAGTATAGCTAGCCTAAGTAGCCCCTAGCTTTTTTGTATTGCTCCATATTCAAGTTTACAGTCCCTTCTCCTCACAATCGACTAGTGTTGCTTCATGACTGCAGCTCCTACCCAAATATATGCAAGTTTTCTGTTTTTCGCATAATTACATTTTCAAGTTTTTTAACTGGTATTGCAGTTCAAAACAGTTTTAACCACTGTAGTCATGAGGATTGTTCTCCTTTATAGCCTCACTGTCCTATAAAAATAGTGCACAGCTAGAGCAACATCCAGCTGTTGAAAAAGAAAGATCTATGCATGAAGACTGATACATACTTGTGGTGAATTCCAATTTAAATGTGATCCTGTTATGTGTACATCTACAATACAACTGTAATTTCTCAAATGCTGAACTATGTACTTTGAATATAGACTGAACTCTTATAGTTAGGTCAATAAAGAAAAAAAAGTCAGCATTTCTTCAGAAACAGTACACAGAATGGCAGCAAAACCACATAGCTTTATAAACAAGGGGGAAAAACACAAAGGAAGAATGCAAAACACTGAGGGAGCAGACAGCATGGAAATCCTTTGGAGGTATCTATATCTGATACCTAAGCAACTCACACTATTTCTAAAACAAATCTTATTTCTGCAGATCAATAATGGACAAGAGCAGCAGGTTCATAACTGAGTCATTGTTACTGCAATGTTTACAACCTGATAACCTCCCTCAGAAACAGCACCAAATTTTCAGCTTAAGGTTTGCAAGGAAGTTTGCACATTTAAGGATCAGTAAAATGTGGGCAGCCGATAACTTTAAGCACAGTAAAGTCAACAAACGACAGGCAGACAAGCATATCACACTAAGCAGTTTGCATAAAGATGCAAACAAAAAACTAAACATTTCACCATGCATCTCTGTTTTCAGAATGATCCTAACAAGTTGTAATGGCACAGCCCTGGAGAATAGCAGCTTTGGAGAATCATATTTTTTCAATGACCATCACTGTACCTTTTGTGAGAAAAAAATTCAAACACACTAACAAGGGCTGCTACGCCACATCACACCTCTTAACTTATGATTTATTAAAAAGCAAACACATATGACATGCTCCCTAAGAAAACAGAATTCAACCAGAAACTGAAAAATATATGTTACTGGAGTTGCTTGACAAAAGGAAGCTGTTACTGAATTGAGAAGGTAACTGATTTAATTACAAGAACAGAACCCTGCTGCAACTACCTCATTTCTTCCCTTCTGAAATAAGGCAGCAATAAATCAACACCAAAGAGTAAATATTTTTATATCACTTGATCTTATTACTTATGAGAAAAAAACTGCTGTACATTTATTACAGCTATACTTTACTAAGTGAGAGAATTCAATCAGTACTGGTGATCTGCAATCATCTGACCCTTAACCAGTATTACACTCCCCCTTCTCCAAAATGAAAGTAATAACTGCTATTCAGAGTTGTACAATTTCTCCTGGGGAGTATGAAGTATTAGCTGGGATGGCTATGAACTATACCCCCCTTCACTGGGCATTCACAGTTACATTCATCAAATTGTCCATGTGGTATTTGTTAGTGGATACCCTCATGTTTAGCCAGTGGTCACAATTCTTAATTCATTAATAAAAAATAGACAACACAAAATAATTTTAAGTAATTGTAATTCAATCACAGAATAAAAAAAACACTTTTTTCTTACCATAGACGCACTCAGACCCACCACCTGTCATATAAACGTATGAAAATAATGCAATCAATAACATATTTCTCCAGCAAACAAGTGGAAGTTACCCATGTCTACTTCTAAATATGAGAGACCCTTTTCCAAATTAGAATATTGAAGCTTGGAGATTAGACTGGCAAACTACAGGGTAGAACCTTCATAATAAATTCGATAAAAGTTCTAAAAGGACATATCACCATAATAATAATAATAGTAATAATAATAATAGTAATAATAATAATAATAATAACAATATCGATAATATTTTTTGTTTGGGGATGCTGTGTTCAAGTACAAAGTCTCATTCCTATCATAATGCAAGCAAAATGACATTTACCACTGCTTGCAAAGGACCAATATCTGACCGATGCTTGTCAATGTTTGTTCACAAAACTGGTGAAAGTATTGAACATTTTCTTAATTTATGTAAACTGTCTGAATTTAATAAGCAATTAATATGAGCACAATATGCCTCTGTAACCACTCTGTACAAAAAAAGTCTGGAATCAACAGATAAAACCATATGCAAACAGAACTGATTGCCTTACATCAAGCAATAATGCAAATTCAATGGGACCCGGCTCCATCAATATAAATCTGGGCTGCTTTGGATGCTGTCATATAAAAGCTCCATCAGAACTCATTTTCCTGATGTGCTCCCCAACCCTGCCTCTGAAATGTAATTACAGTACAATATATATCACGGCAAGATGAAGGGAGCTCTACTCTGAGGATGAAATCAAGAAGAAATTGATACAAAGGAGATAAATTCTGCTTTTTCGAGAACTGCAGAATTTCAGTCAGATGGATCATGCAGAGGTTTACAAGGTCCGTTAAAAGCATTAACATACAGAACATGAGAAAGAGCCCCATTCCCTCTCCCTTCCTCCCTCCCTCCCTCCTCTTTGTTGGCACGGCACCTGAATCCTGACTGACCTGCAAATAAAAGTGCACACAACAGCTCTCCTCCAACCTGGTAGTAGCTCAGCAGTCACACGATGAAAATCACTGTCTGTGCTCATCTCAATGAATGTGTTAGACTGTACCCATAGATACCTCATTCCATCATAAGCTTGTTTAACAGCAGAAATGAGCCAATTGATGGTAAGGATTAGAGAATCTTAAATTAGCTTCCCAAACGCCAACTTTCCATTGCAGCTCTCTGAATTGTGTCCATTAAAGTGAGACTTTCCCTGCAAGCTGCTGCCAGCAAATCATGGGTAGGCTGTGGCTATAAATAAGTTCAACTGAAGTTTTTTTTAAATCTCCCGCATCTCTGAGAGACTCGTGAACTGACATAATCACGCATGCCCCTGGATGCTGACAATGATGTGATCACATGAACAGTTCTTTAAAATTGTAAATAAAAATAAAAAAGAAATCAGGAATTGAAGGGGCCACTCATCAATTCATGGCACCCCATTATTTTGCCCTAAAAATTGGTAAATTCCAAGGAATCCTGTAGGGTTGAGAGGTTGGACTCCCTCCACTCCCCTGTGTAATGCTGAGTCATATGATCGCAGAGTGCTGGAATTACTTGGTGGGAGGTTGCAGTACAGCAGGGATTGAGAATTTGCCCTTTCCACACTGTTTTGCAATCTTTGAGTTGGTATATACAAGTAGCAGGTGGTGTGGGGGGCTGTATCCCCCACATGCAAAGGTGCTGTGGGCTTGTCCCCTGCAAAAAATAGTTTTTATTTTGCTTTAGAGTTTTTTCAGTGCTGTGCAGTTAAATTATTATAGATCAGTCAAATGTGGGTCAGTGTTGTTTGACTAAAGGTAGGATGCTCATTGAACATTCCAAATATTATCCATCAAATAGTCTAGCTCAAAATGGCTGAAGGTTGTAAAAACAGAAATACACATAAGCGGACATGCACACAAAATAATCCCACACTTCCAATATGCATATATATAAATACATAGTCAGACACACAAGCACGTGCGTGCACACTCACACACACACAAACACACAGACCCACACAGACATGCACACACACACACACACACACACACACACACACACACACACACACACACACACACACACATATACACACACACACACACACAAAAACCTGCAAATGCATATGGTAGATTTTCAAACCTCTTCCACACCCCCAGTGTGAGGGCTTTGCCACAAAACCCACTTGCATATTTATACCAACTGCACAGGCACACGACTGCAGTGAAAAGGCAATCATACCTATATAGCAGAACCTATTCCTATGTACAAGTCAGTCATTCAAATCTTCAACCAAGTTTGTAGTAAATGCTTGTCCAAACTAACATCTGCTATATATATATATATATATATATATATATATATATATATATATATATAGATAGCTATCTATGCCTACATATATATATATATATATATATGTGTGTGTGTGTGTGTGTGTGTGTGTGTGTGTGTGTGTGTGTGTGTGTATATATATATATATATATATATATAAAACATATATATATATAAAAAACATATATATATATATATATATATATATATATAGAGAGAGAGAGAGAAAGAGAAATATAGCTATATCTGCATATATCTATATCTATAACTATATATCTATATATATATATATATATATATATATATATATATATATATACATACACACACAGTACTACTATATTTACTGTTTACAGTACAGTACTACTTAACCAGTAGCAAAAAGGCCACCATTGCAAGAGCACACCTGATTTCCACACTCCTAATTGGCTCACCCATTCTGACAAACCTAAAAAGAATCAGACCTAGCAAAATTAGATATCTACTATAATAAGATCGCTAAGTTTGCAACAGATTCCTACTTTAGAACACACCATTGTCTTGTACTCAAGCAACTTAACTGGCTGGAATTACCCCAGCTCATAACTTACCACCAACTTACTTTGGACCGTACACGTCTAAATCAACCTGAAAAAAAAACTGCTTTGCAACGCTCAACTAATAAATCATTCTTAAAAGTTACCAAATACAACAATACTGCTGGAGATTTTCTCTATTCAACAAGCATAGCCAAAATCTGGAATTCGTTGTCAGCAGATATACCAACAACTACAAATGATCTGGACTGAAATCCCATTTATGGAATACAAAGTTATGCGTATGCACGAACCTTGGATGACTTACGAGTGCCTTCTTTCAACCTCCACTCTCACTATCTACCTCCTCTCTTCTCTTCATTATTCTCTTTATCTTTTCCACCGGTGCTTTCCTTCACAATAATTAGTCTGACTCAGTCTGCCCCCAAACTTTCCTGCAACTTATCTGGTCTATTATCTCTTTACTGTTATCTCTCCCTGATAATATAGTATTATTTACCTGCGATATCTTTCCATAGTTATGCACATAAATAACGTTTTGTGGCAAAGAAACATATTAGTATCTACTATTATTAGAAATGCATATTAACCTTAGTCTATATGTGTAAAATCGATGTATTAAGAACTCACTGTATGTATTACTCTGTATCTATGTGTTACTTCTCTGGTGTAATGTTTTGAAAGCTTTCCTCCTCAGGCCCCTACTTTTACTGTATTTGTGTTTCTTCCTACTTTATTTTGCTTTTGCATCATCTTAAAAGTACTCAGTTGTATTTATTACTGCTTGGTGTAACTCATTCTAAGCCTTTTAGTTTAAGCACTTGGGCTTCAGACCAGTTGTTTTACATTAAGAAGGTTTGTGGTCTGCACTGTAGTGGCAGAACAGGTAGCTTACATCCTTCTAAGTTGGGAACTGCTGATTTAGGGCTCAGTGTCTGTTATTCTAAAAGTGTATTAATTCTGGTTTAAGCACTTGGGCTTCAGGCCAGTTATTTTACACTAAAAGGGTTCGTGGTCTGCACTCTTGTAGGAGGAGAGGCTGGACTCTGCCCTTCTGAGCTGGGAATTTCTGGTTAAAGGCTTATAGTGCCTGCATATTTGAACTGCTTCTTACTGAAATTGGTACACCTTGTTTGCTGTAGCATAGACTAGATCTAGGCCTGCTGAATCTAGCTTTGTTTGTATAACTTGAGCACTAATCCAGGCATTCTTTAAAGTATTCAATTGTATTTATGACTGCTTGGTAGTAACTTGATTAAAGTGTAGCTATCATTCTAAGTCTTTTGGATTAAGCACTTGGGCTTCAGATCAGTTGTTTTACATTAGGAAGGTTTGTGGACTGCACTGTAGTGGCAGAACAGGTAGCTTACATCCTTCTATGTTGGGAACTGCTGATTGAGGGCTCACTGTCTGTTATTCTAAAAGTGTATTAGTTCTGGTTTAAGCACTTGGGCTTCAGGCCAGTTATTTTACATTAAGAAGGTTCGTGGTCTGCACCCTTGTGGGAGGAGAGGCTGGACTCTGCCCTTCTGAGCTGGGAATTTCTGGTTAAAGGCTTATAGTGCCTGCATATTTGAACTGTTTCTTACTGAAATTGGTACACCTTGTTTGCTGTAGCATAGAATAGATCCAGGCCTGCTGAATCTAGCTTTGTTTGTATGCTTGTTGTTTGTTTGCTTGTTATTTCCCTGAAATGCTAATTTCACCTAAAACGTGGCTTTTCAGCGCTTCTATGGATCCCTAGTGATATCTGCATTGCTTACTGTACTTATTTCCTTGTTTCACTTGTCGTTTTTGCATTTAAGTTACCTGTAACACATTGCATTTAAGTTACCTGGCACTTGCTCACTAAGTCAGCACTAAAAAATTAAAAGCACTACACCCTCACAAACTCCCTTTGAGTACCTTGTTCCCCATTGGCCCTTTTTTTTCAATTATAAAGGAATTCCCAATACTATTCTAGCATGTCCAAAGGTCAGTTGTCAATATCCTCTCTGGTCCAGCTGGTGAATCTGGGAATCTTGAGGCAATGTTACAACTGCCTCATGTACACAGACAACCCTCTCCTCCTCCCAACAAATTCCAACACATGTGAGAGATGCAACCATATAGCCAAACTGGAGGCTAAGCTCTCTCAACTCAGTACTGGTGTAACCAGTCAGGAGGAGAAGGAAACCACACTCACTACAATTCCAGTCTCACATAGACCTACCACAACAGCAAACCAAACACATAAACACACAAAAACATACTCGGAGGCTCTAAATAAAAATCTGCCTAAGCAGCAGAGACCTCCAAAGCAGACACCCAAGCAACCGCTACCCGAAACCAAAACACGTGCAACACATAGCTCACAAAGCCAGTGTGCTGAACAGTCACAGCCCTTAAGGCTAAACAACACACCTGATACACTTGTAATAGGTGACTCTATCGTCAGGCACACTTATGTCCCGCTCACCAGGCTGAACAAGGAGAAGGTCACGGTGAGCTGCCTGTCGGGTGCTAGGATCCGCCACATAACACAAGCACTCAGGTCACTCCAAGGCAAGTACAAATATGACTCAGTCATTGTCCATGCTGGTGTGAATGACCTGAGACGTACCTCCCTGGACTACATGAAAAGGGACATAGAGGAGCTCTCTGAGCATGTAGCCCAGGCCGGTATGACCCTGACCTTGAGTAGCATCTTACCCTCATCAAGGATGATGCCACAGTAGGAAGACAAGATGATCAATTTCAACAACTGGCTTAAGTATTGGTGTCATTCAAAGGGGATCCAATGCCTGTCAGCCTGGGATGACATGCTCGACAAGCCACGATGCTTCGCTAGAGACGGCTTGCACCTGTCACCCCTGGGCTTTCAGATATTCACAAAGGCTCTTGGTACCCCCATAGTGCCTTTTTTAGGCAAGGCTCAAAAGACAAACCCACCTCCATAGGTATCACAAGGGATAAAAAACTAAGAGTAATGCTACTCAATGCCAGAAGTCTAAACCTCAAGATGCACGCACTCGAAACTCTCCTTAGCATGGAGAACATCAATATCTGTGCAGTAACAGAAACCTGGTTTAAGGCTCCCGAGAGCACCCCAGCACTACCAGGTTATACCTCATACCATGCTTTTCGGCGCCAAAACTTGGACTGAACCACAAAAGGAAAGGGAGTATCAATATTCGTCAAAGATACCCACACCTCCAGGTTGGTGGCACAGCACGAAGCATCAGAGACTATCCATGTGCAACTAACATTGGCTAAAACTGCCTACCAGTTTATAGCCTGCTACAGACCACCCTCCCAAACCCAGGAACCCCACTTGGCCTTCCTGAGAACACTGGAAAATATGAAGGTCTCTCCAAACACCATTATATTGGGCGACTTCAACTACCCAAACATAGACTGGGAGCATTACTCTAGCTCCAAAGCCCTAGCCCAAAGGTTCCTAGAATTTATAAACTCAAATGCTATGGAACAAATTGTTACCACTCCCACAAGAGGGGAAAACATACTGGACCTGATCATCACCAACATGGGGACTCTATGCTCCAGACCAGAAGTGTATCCCTCACTGGTAAGATCAGACCATAAACTAATCTCACTGGATATTCACATCCCGACCCCACCCCCTGCCCAGAAAACCACAGTGAAAAACTTCTCTAAAGCAAACTTCACACTCCTCAAAACCAAGGTGGAATCCTTCAAAGCCCCCGGGCCTGTGGAAAATACAGCCCAGACCACAGAATCCTTTATAAATGCATTCTATGAACACCTTCAGGAATGCATGGATCATGCAATCCCAAATAAAACCAAGACCCAATCCTCCAAAGGCAGAAGTCCTGTCTGGTGGACCCTAGCCATAAACAAACTATACAATAGAAGGAGGAAGCTACTACATGATAGAGCAAAATCCCAAAAAGGGAAGGCATCTCTGATCAGTATAGGAAAAAACTACGGGCACTCATAAAATCGTCTAAGGCCAGCTTTGAGAGAAAAATTGCACAGGACACTAAGGATAATCACAAGGCTTTCTTTAGTTATGTTAGGAACCTGGGTGGGAATTCCCAGATATGCTCAGAATTAGTCCAAAATGACAAAAAATACACCGAACCCACAGACATTGCCAACATCCTAGCTGACAGGTTCAGCAAAAACTCCCCACCCCTCCCCACCAAAAGGGCAAATATCTATCCCAGCAGAGTGCTGCCCCCCCTGACATCTCAGATGCTCAGGTAAGAGCCGCCCTTTCCAAAGCAAAAAACACAGCGTCAATGGGACCAGGCGGTGTCCCGAGCTGCGTCCTACATGAACTCCAAGAAGAGCTAAACCCAAACATAAAACTACTGTTCAATCTCAGCCTTACTACAGGATATGTACCCAAAGAGTGGCGTACAGCAACAGTGGTCCCCCTCCACAAAGGTGGTGCCTCAACGGATCCTGGAAACTATCGCCCCATAAGCCTGACTAGCTTGGTCTGCAAAGCTATGGAAAGGATCATCATGGACCTCATAAATAAAGATATTGGGGACCTACAGACACTGGATCCAACCCAGTTTGGCTTTGTTAAGGGCAGATCCTGCCTCTTAAACCTGGTCAATTTCTTTGAAACAGTCACCAAGGCCATTGACGAGGGGAAGGTGGTCCACACAGCCTACCTGGACCTCGCAAAAGCCTTTGATACAATACCCCACTCGGGCATTATAGATAAGCTCACCAGCTTAAATATAAACCCCTATGTCACTACATGGGTTGCAAACTGGCTCAAGGACAGAACCCACATGGTTAGAATTGCTGGAGCCATGTCAGACTCCAAACCAGTTACAAGTGGCATCCCACAAGGCTCAGTCCTGGGACCTCTCTTGTTCGGTATATATTTCTCAGAGGTACAGGCCAACACGGAAGGACTGTGGCTGACCAAGTTCGCAGATGACTGCAAACTGGGCACCATAATCGACTCTCCAGCCGACACAAGCATCCTCCAAAAGGGCCTCATAGAAACAGACAACTGGTGCCAGAGCCATGGCCTCAAGCTAAACGCCAAAAAGTGTATAGTCATCCCTTTTGGCAAAAACAAAGTGTCCACAAATTACCACATAGGTGGTAATCCATTAAGTACAGAAGAAGTAATTAGGGACCTGGGGACCCAAGTTGATAGCAATCTCTCATTTGGCAACCACGTGGCCAAAGTGGTTAGAAGAACATTTTATATAGCCCACCTAATCATGAAGGGATTCACATCTAGATCAGGAGAGGTCATTGTGCCTCTTTACTCATCCCTCATCAGGCCCATAATTGAGTACAATGCCCCTTTTGGGATGTACCTTACCAGACACCTGCAGCAACTGGAAAGACCCCAAAAGTACCTCACCAAGAGGATCAAAGGGCTCAAACATATGCCATATGCTGCTCGGTTAAAGAAACTCCAGCTCTACTCAGTGGCATACCGCCTGCTCAGAGGTGATCTATGCCTGATGTATAAAGCCATGTCCAACCCGGAATTAATGGAAATGCTGCACCTCAGAAAATCCAAATCCCATCGAGCTACGTGCTCAAGAGACTTGAACCTCAGCACTGAAATAAATAGGACATGCTGGAGGGACAGATTCATAACCCAGAGGCTCCCTTCACTCTGGAATAAAATCCCAGTCCAGGTTAGGCAGAGTCCCTCATTGACTCTCTTCAAGAGGAATCTTGATGAGTGGATGGGAGATCGTAGGTTTACCCCGGGTATCACTTTTGTGTCACTGTTAGACAGAGGCACAGTATACTAACCTCAAAAAAGGGCATAGCAAAATTAATTTAAAATGGGTGGCGAAAGCCAAACACACTCTTTCTAGGCTTATAAATGCCCTAGGGCAGATAGCCTAGTATGAACCTATGAACCTATGAAAAAGGACCTGTGTCCAGTCGGACTTTCCAGGTAAACAAATGTAAAACAAATGAATTAATAAAAAATCTTGATCCTCCAAAGGTGAATGTCTCACTGCAAACTTTCCACGAAGGTTGGCCTGCCAGATATTGACATGCACGAATATAACACCAAATGCTGAAACTCCCTGCCACTCTGGACCCAGGAGCAAGTGCTAACATGGGTGCAGAAGGGGCACATTTGGACAGTCAGTAACATCAATATTTGACATTCTGACTTTCAACATCTGGAATATGTCCAGCTGGACTTGACCTTCAGAGTGGCAAGAATTTTATTGTAAACCATATGTGTGTGTGTGTGTGTGTGTGTGTGTGTGTGTGTGTGTGTGTGTGTGTGTGTGTGTGTGTGTGTGTGTGTATGTATATATATATATATATATATATATATATATATATATATATATATATATATATATGGGTCTACTTTGTTTCATTGAAAGCTCAATTCACTGAATTTCAATTCACCTTGACCAAATCGCTGAAAGCTCAAATTACTGAAAACTCATTTTACCGTAACTCATTTCAGTGAAGTGAAGTGAAGTACTGGGATTGTGTAGAGTACTGTAAGGCAAGCAAAAGGTATATGCCCTTTTTCCTACTGTAGTGCATTATTATCTCCTTTGGAAAAAACTCAGTTCCCACAAATTACCATGTTGATGGGAGCCCACTTGGACACTGAAGGGGCCATAAGAGATCTGGGCACCCAAGTTGACAACCACCTCACCTTTGACCACCACATTGCCATTGTGGTCAGAAAGTCCTTCTATATGACACATCTTATAACTAAAGGTTTCACATCCAGGAAGAAAGAGGTCATCATCCCTCTCTTTTCATCCCTTATTATACCAATCATCGAATATAACACCCCATTTGGCATATACCTGACCAAACACCTACAACAGCTGAAGATGCCACAAAAGTACATCACAAAAAGGATCCTAGGCCTTATACAGATGTCCTACATGGACAGACTCAAGAAACTTCAGCTGTTCTCAGTCTCTTATCATTTACTTAGAGGTGATCTCTGCTTGACTTACAAAACTATGTCTGACTCAGCCCTGTTTGAAATGTTACACCTAAAGAAATCCCAATCCCACCCACTCCAGAGAACATTGCTTCATTACCACAATTAACAGAACATGCTGGAGGGACAGGTTCCTTTCCCAAAGACTGCTCATACTCTGGAATAAGCTTCCCATTCATGTCAAGCAGAGCACCTCACTTGCCCTCTTTAAGAGAAATATTGATGAATGGATGGGTAACAGAAAGTTCACTCCAGGGATCATTCCAGTTACCCTACTGGATATGGGCACTGTGAAGTAATATCGGGTGGCACAGTGCCTGGACAATTTTTTTGGGCTAGGCTTGTAAAGGCTCCAGGGCCATTAGCCTAGTACACACCTATGAACATATGTTTCTTTCTCTTAACAAAATGTCCAGTCTACTGAAAACAACTGGTATTGGCTTTCTTTTCAAGAATTCAGTGGAAAGTGTTATTCATGTGTGGAAAACTTTGCCTTTTCTGTTTAAATGTAATTTAAAGACCTAAAGGTTCTAATTTTGAGGGTCTTCATTCAACAATTTGTATTAGAATTTTTATGATGGTTCATGTGTGTTTATCTTACTACTTTTCAATACCAGTATTGATAAAAACTCAGTGTTGATTAGTTAATAAAGAATAAGCTGCAGAGAGATATTTTTGTGAGGAAAAAGTCTATGTTTTTTTATTAAAGTTTAAGGAGAGACTATAAAGTTTTGGTTTGGAAGATTGTCTTTAAAAAAATACCTCAGATATTATTGAATTGCTATTATTGTTACTCTTGACCACTTTTGAAATGCCAGGCCTGGTGAAAAGATGGATTTGGCTTTCTATTGTACATTTCATTAAAAAGTAACATTTCCTGACAATTTTAAGTTTACTTTTCTTTGGTTACACAGCACTAAGGCTATTGTGTTCGGTAGTTATCACTTTACCTCAAACTTTAGTTTATGTCATGAGGTAAGACTAACTCATTGGGAGTCCACTAGCTACCTTTTGACTCCTTTAGCATCTAGGACAGGGCCAGGGGTCCCACCCCATATTTTTCCTTTCTCTGGCTGGTATGTGGCCCTGCTGTGGTCATTTGTTGTTCTTCAGACAACTCATCTTTTTTCTTAGCCCATCTGGTATGCCCATTGAGTATCTGCTATAAACTAGGAGTCAGCCATGTCATCTGCAGTTGTTTGGTTGCATGGAGAACCATTCTTGTTGGCATCTTGGAAGGAAGGTGACTGTGTTTTTCATTGTTACCAAACATCAGGAATTCTTTCCCAAGGTTGGGATTATTCTGTTAGCTGCACCTCCTTTTTTCTGGGATTATTGTAAGGAAAAAAGGAACTTAAAGTTGAATTGTTTCTATGCTTGAATTTTATAATGGAGATTTGCCTAGGCCTGGTAAATTATTTATTTAAAGCCTTTCAAGTTTGTGTGGAAATGGAAAATATTTTCTTCTGTGTCAGAACAACTAGTAATTTACCTATTAGTCAGCCAACAGTTTCCTTTATCTGATAGCTTGTATAAGATGCCCTAGTCTCACATATTTTCCATTTTCTAAATGCCAAGGATGACTCTGCAGTATTCGCTCTGTTTGAACTAGCCTACAATTAGCTTTCTGCAGTTATTCCCATTCCCTCTTTTAATATAGGGAAAACAACTGACAGGCCTTGGAAGAAGGTTTGTGATTCTTCAACACTTACTTCCAGAACAATATATGGTCACTCTCTCTTGTCTCAGTTGACATAATTAGGTAGTTAACGATTATCTTTGATTATCTTATTATCCGTTTCCTTAGTGGCATAACACTCATTAAACCCCTTCTGTTTTTTTTTTTTAATTTCATCTGTCACTAGATTAGTGATGAGAAGATTTGCTTGAATGTTTTCTGTACTCCAGTAGATGTCAAATCTGAGATACTGAATTCTCTCTGGGGCAATTAGTTTTCTTATATCTTCATCAAGTAAAGTGTTTAATAGTCTTGTTGCAAGGCAGCAATTATTTCTGTTAAAAAGCCACGGTGGTGCAGCAGTTAGCGTTGTTGCCTCACAGCAAGAGGTTCTTCCGTTCGATTCTCGGCTGGAGCACCTTCTGTGTGGAGTCTGCATGTCCTCCCCACGGTTGAGTGATGTTAAAGAAATGCAAGTAGGTGCGAGCATGAATAGGCGTGCCTTTGTTGAAGGTTGGGCATCGGGCTGGCAACTCGGCACCATAAAAATCCACTGCTAACCATGAGCGGACCGGAGTTCTGCTGTGGTGACCCCTAACCGGAAAAAAACAAAAGTCTTTTTTTGTCTAGTTTTTTTTCCTCCTTGTCATTCTTGAGATAGAAGTTCAAAAGGAAGAATTCTCCACAAGCAGGAAAAAAAAGGTAGACTTAACTTTCTTCTGTTCCTCCCTCACCCTGCTCACCCTGGCATCTTTATCAATATCCCAAATTCTAGGTTTCTTTTTCATCTGTGACAACTAATGTCAGACAATTGGTTTCTGACAGTTCCACTTCTAGGAATTTCCTGGTAGTAGGATTCTCTTCCTTTATACAAATTAGTTCATTTCGAACATCTAGTCTATCCTTTTTGTTTCCTCCAGCCTTAGCATGCGGCATCAAAAGGTAATAATTCCTATTCCTTTATGTCAAGCAGGGAAACAATTTTAGCTAAGTACTTCTACTACCAAAGAATTAGAAATGAAGTACTGTGAGCACCCCAAAGTTTAGTTAGCTTAAACTGTCAGATAGTGGGCAGGATCCAACTATTCAGGTCACAACAAGCAGGAAAAAATATGAAAGACTAGCCATTGGAGCTATTTGGGCTAAGCAGAAACACCAAGCAGTAGTAGTAAGAGATATCTGAAAATTAAACGCCAAACAGTAGCAAAAAATCTTGTTGTGATCTAAATTTCTTTAGTGGCTGGGCTTCCAAGAAAACATTTAAAGGTTTTTTTCAAACCATCACACATGATTGTGTTCTGGGGGTATCTGCTGTACACCTCAGTACAAATAGCTTTTCTTCCATAAGAAAACAAATAGAGCTATATTTTGATCTAATGCAGGGGTTTTCCAGATGTCAGCCACTGTGAGGGAATACCTCAGGATTTTGGGTCTCATGGCTTCCATGATTCTCATGATACCTCTTGCAAGACACCATGTGAGAAAGATACAGTGGTATCTGAATTCTCTTTGGTACCAGCATGAGCATTCATTATTTTTCAAATTCCATTTCTAGGATTTGTGAAGAGAAGTCACTGGTGGAGACATCAAACAGTTCTGAATCCGTATCTCCCCTTCTCTCCGTCTGCTCAAAAGCAGTCATTCACAACCAGCATCTCAGACTTTGCTTGGGGAGCAGTTTCAATGGAAATAAAAGTACAAATCTCTTGGGACAACAAAGGTAAACCAAATCACATAAACATAAAAGAGCTGCTAACTAATTAAGATTCTCAACTCTCTGAATCATGGTCATCATGAAGTCTTCAAGTTGTTACAAACAATATCACAGTGATGTGGTACATAAACAAGCAAGGGGAAAACCAGATCATACCCCTATGCAGACTAGCCATGTTAACATGAAATGCAGCTTTGCAGCACAATATCACTCTAATGGCATCCTACATTCCTTCAGAGCACAATTGTGTCTTAGGCAAGCTGAGCAGGACAATGGCAGATCCTCATCAATGAAAACTAGATTGGGAGTCTTCAAAGATTTGACCCATCTTTGAGGAGTTCCTTAATTAGATCCTTTTGTTTGCTCTCTGAAAAATCAACTTGCAAATTCTGCTCCAGAATTCCATTCTGGAAGGCAGATACCGTTTTTTTTCCTTAGACAGGAATGTTCCTGTATGCTTTTTCACCCTTTCCACTGATTTCTAGGATACTTCTTAAGATTCAAAAGGAATCTCCAAAGATTATTGTGCTGACTTCCTTCTGGCCCAGGCAAGAATGGTATTCCCATCTTTTAAAACTGTTCATGATCAATTTCCACAAGCTTCGTCACAGATTGTATCTACTCAGACAAGAGCAGAGGTGTTTGATACATCTCACCCCCAAATAACTACAATTTATGGTCTTAATACCTTTTAGGCACCTGTTTACTGAGGACAAGCAACAAGTATTAACAGAGGCAATAATGTTTCCTTCTAGAAAGTCATATGTAAGTAAATGGAAAAGGTTTTCTTAATGGTGTCAGCAGAATAAACAACATTCAGGACTAGTGCTTCTCTGGTTTTGCAATATTTGTGTGAATTACAATCCTATAGCCTGTCTTACTCTTTTATCATGGTTAATTTGTCTCCTGTTTCATCATGTCTGCCCACAGACCCCCCTCTTTCAATGCATTCTCATGTCAAATTGTTTTTCAAAATGTTTTGCATAAGAGGCTTCCAAGAAAACCCATGGCCCTTTCTAGGAATCTTAATTTTGTGTTAGAGAAGCTAACACTTCCTCCATATGAACCAGCTTATCTGGCTGACTTGTGGTTCTTAACATGGAAAAAACAGTTTTACTGATTGCTCTGACCACTGCAAGAGGAACACCTGAGTTGCAAACTCTTATTGTGGGTCAACCCTGTCTCATGTTCCATACAGACAGGGTTTCTTTGAGAACTAATCCTTCTTTTATACCTAAAGTGGCATCTGAGTTTAATTTAAGCCAAAACAACCATCTCCCTGTCTTCTTTCCTTAACCTAAAAATGTCTATGGAGAACTCAGATACAATCTTGACAGAACAAAATTGTTATGAACTTCTAGTCAGTTGTTCTTTTCTTGTGAAGGTAAGAAGAAGAGACAAGCTATATTAAAACAGACTATTTCCAAATGGTTTTCTTAGGTTATTGTCTTTTGTTGTTCCCACCACAGCTAGAGTATTCTAGGAAGGGTCAAGCACACTCTACCAGGGCCTTGGCTTTATGTATGGCTTTTTGGAAAGGGTTGGACTCTAGTAGCATTCTAGAAGTAGCTACATGGTCCTCTGTACATACTTTTACAAAGCACTACAAACTAGCTTCATTTCCCAGGTCTCTGTCAAGTTTTGCTAGGACCATTCTCCAGGGGCTCCTGTACTCTTCCCCTTCTACCTCCCAAATGTTCTAAGATATGGTAATCTATCCATACAGCTTAGGGTACTTCAGCAGTGATCAATAAGATGAATGTAGCATAGCTGTGTAAGTAAACTTACAGTAACAGTAGATGTTCGAATGATAACTGCTGCAGTTGCTGCTCCATCCCTTCACCTCCCCTTATTTTTTGGTGTGTTTTTTCTGCCAAGGCATGAGAATGTGTTTTTGCTTTTCCTAGGAATGTCCTTTCAGGGCTTAGCCTCCATCTCTCAGCTGGCATGATAGCTCTGAAGGGCCTGGGTCCCAAACCTGTATTTTAGACACTTATAGCATGAACTAGTAGTTTGGTTGCATGTTATGTCCCTAGCAGCATACAACCCATATAGCTTGGGATCTTGTTATGGTACATTTACTTAGACAATTGTACTTTCTTCATATTACCTGGACAAAACTCAGTCCTTCAGGAAAGCCATTTCAGCTGTTTGTCTCCTGTGAGGGTAAGAGAAAAGGACAACCAGTGATGGTTGCATCATGCTATTTCTTTTTGTTATTGTCACCACAAAAGCCACTTTAAGGTGGGGTTAGGGCCCATTTCATTAGGGCATTGGATTTTTCTGTGGCTTTCTGGAAAGAGGTAGATTCTAGAGATACTCTAGAGGCAGCAACTCAGTCCTCAACAATCTGAATTCCTTTCACATGTCTATGAAAGGTTTTTCTAGGACTATTTTCCAGGGGCTTCTGGATTCTTAATTTGCTTCCTCACAATATATTTACAAACTCTTGTAATCTACCCATACAATTTAGACTACTGGAACAGTGGTCTAATAATGAACATACTACAGCTGTGTAAACAAACCTACCATAACAGGAGATACCATAATAGATCACTGTATAAATAGAAAATACATATTTATACACACACACACACACACACACACACACACACACACACACACACACACACACACACACACACACACACACACATGCATGCACTTATCCATGTAATTATTTTTGGTTTCATTTTCCTAGCGTTTTTCCTTTTTGGACTATTGATTAGTGCTTGGGTCAAGAAAGCTCTGAAGCATTTAGCAATCTAACTACCTTTTATGTGAGGCTCTGCTCAAGCTCCTAACAGAGCAAGTGGAAGGTGCCCTAAGGCTTTGGAAAACTGACCAGTTGTCCATATTCTTGGCAGGATACCAAAGCAGTTTACAGTACTGCAACAGTGATCTATTAGAGCATCTATTGTTATGGAAAGTATACTTACACAACTATATATATATATATATATATATATATATATATATATATATATATATAGATATATAGATATCTCTATATATACGTGTCTACTTCATAACATTGAAATTTCATAACATTGAATTTCATAACATTGAGACCATAACATCGAAAATTCAAAACACTGAAAACCCAAAACATTGAAAACTCAGAACATTGAAAGTATGCTTCATAACATTGAAAACTACATTGCACAAGTAAATAAGATCCCCTTCACCTACAACAACACCTAACTAACAAACACACTTTCTACTACATTTCTGCAGGGGGGCAAACCCCCCCTGATCCCCCATGTAGGGGGGGGCTCTGCCCCCACACCCTCCGTAAATTAAATATACTAACTGCAAGATCGCACTGCAGTGGGAAAAAGTTGATTTCCTAACCTCAGTGTATAGTGATTGTGATACAGTGAGGTTAGGAAATTAACTTTTTCCACTGTAGTGCGATCTTGGAGTTGCTAAATAATGTAAATGGAGTTTCAATTAGCCTGGGAACTCAGAGCAGGTGTCAAGATGATGCAATATGAATACTGGGAAAACCTAAGTGTCAAAAATGATGTAATCTGGGGAGGACATAGAGACATGTTTGTTAGTGATGTTTTATAAACTATTTCTCACAAGAGACTGATATCATTTTGGTCTGGACATCTAACTTATCAGCACTCTACCTTACATGTAAATTGTTAGCACTGTGATTTCTTGTAGGAATAGTTAAAGCTAGTAAAGATTAATTAGGTATTTTTCTTTGAAATCAGACCTGTCCTACTGTATTATTTTAAGTTTCTGTGTGATCTGTGAACTCTTAGATATCTCTGTGTTGTAGTAGTTTTGCATTGTGTTTTAATGATTTATTATTAAATATTTTTAAAACCTTCTACATGTGGCAGATTTGTGTAGAATGCATTGCATATTTATAGAGGTTATTGTAATAGGCCACTCTAACGTAAGCTTTGACTGTTAGTCATACTACCAATGGATTATAATATTGCACAGTAATAATTGGACACCCTGTAAGGGCCTTTTAGTAGCTGATATTATTAACTGGGTGGTGGCGGGAATTTATTACCGTATAGTCTGGGTAAAGGGGCACAGCTGGAGAATCTGTGTCAGCCTTTCCCAGGAGTGTCTGTGAAGATGTATAAATACTTATCTCAAAGTGTGTGTGTGTGTGTGTTGTGTCACCAAATTGGCAGGGACATGAAGCACTGGTTGGACAGAGAGGGTACTGGAGGTTCTAGCTTGCCCAGTTAGGCTGGGATCTGGACCCTATAGCTGGGCCAGTTGGGAGTCTTATTGGGGATATGGTCAGCAAGGGAGCAGCCAGCCCCAGACTGACTGTGATCTCTGTGTGCACATAAGGGAAATTGTACTTTACTGTGTGTATTAGTTATCCTTTCTTCTTATAGGAGATGGCCTCCCTGGTGTTATTGGTGTGGATTGAGGCTCCTTGATTGCTGGGCCAGGGCATGGTTGTCACAAGTGGTGGCAGTGGTGGGATCTACTTCACATACTAACTGGCTTGTAGTGGTGTGAGTAGAGCAAATTCTTGTAGCTTATGTACAGTGATCTCTAAAAGTGTTTTGTACTTTAAAACAGCCATGCAGTGTATACTCAGAGTTCAGATCACAATTGTTTTATTTCTTTTGTTAGCTTAGTGTTAGTCAGGGTGAGCAGGCATCATGTCAGCAGAAGAGTATGGAAAGCTGACAAGGAGTCAGCTGGCAGGGATGTGCCAGGCTAGGGGACTGGTGCATGGAAACCTGACTAAAGCAGACCTCATGGCAGCCTTGGTTACAGCTGCATTAGAGAACAGCAGCCTGTAGGACAATCAGACCTACAGTGGAGATACAATATCCATGGAGAATGGACAGCTCAACCTTTCTGCATGGACATAAAATCTAGCTAGAGCTAAAGAGATTTGAGTTGGAGACCAGGCATATAAAACTGGAAGCAGCCGAGAAAATCAGGAGTCTACAAGCTGAGGAAAAGGAATGGCAGAGAAAGCATGAGAGGGAAATGCTGACTCTTCGCCAGAGTCATGGAGGTAATGGGGAAGGGACTAACTGGGCCCCAGAAGCACAAAAGGTCAGTAAATTTCTTCCACAGTTTAAAGAGGGGGATAATTTTGATAGGTTCATTCATATGTTTGAGAGGGTTTGTAAACAGTATGAAGTTGACCAAAGGCTCTGGGTATGGTTCCTGACCCCCTTACTCCATGGTAAAGCTGTAACTTCTTTAGCAAAAATGCATGCCACTGACTGTTTTGATTATACTGCTGTAAAAAGACATTTGTTAGAATGTTTTAAGCTAACACCTGAAATGTATAGGAAAAGGTTTTGTGAGCATAATCTCAAGGCAGATGAAAATGTATGTGAATATGTTGTTGAACTGAGCACTTATTTTCATAGCTGGGTGAGTGGATGTCAGGTCACCACTTTTGAAGGGCTGCCAGACCTTTTGGTAAGGGAACAAGCCTTTAGCACTTTGCCTGAGAACATGAGGATGTGGTTAGCTGATAAACAGTGTGCTACTTCAGAGGGGTTGAGGAAGAAGGGAGACCTATGCCTAGCAAACAGGGCAGCCTTGCACAGGAAAGAGACCCCCAGTACTGCTCATGGGACTAAAAGAACCCATGATGGGCAGCACAGACTGCTCCAACAGAATCTGCCAGTAGAAGGGGAAGCCATTAGTCCAGGTACATGTCCAGGAGCTAGGGTTAAATGTTTTGAATGCAACCAGTGGGGCCATGTGGCATACAGGTGTCCACGGACGCAAGGTGGAGAGCCAAAGGTGAGGGAGCCAGTAAGTGGGAAAGACAAAATGCCAATAGTGGGTTGTCTTGAGACAACCGGGGTATGGAACTGCCATCCTGCAGATGTCCTGAGAGGGAAGGATTTGGATGAGGCAGTACTATGTACTTATGCAGTTACATGCAGTGAGGCTAGGAGACAAGCATGTGGGTCTGGTAGCCTGGGGGAGACCCAGACAGATTGCATACTTGCAGCCAGGACTGCTGAGGTGGTTACTTCAGGGAGTGAGCTATGCTGTAGTAGTGAGACTGAATGTGAGCCACAGCTGCTTGTAGGTACTGATGTTCCCTTGGACAGGGTGACTGCAAAGGTAGAGGTGAGTAGTAGTACCCAGGCTAACAGTGAGGCACCACTGTCAGAGGATGCCAGACTTCCTGTGGAAGGGGAGCTGGGAAGGGTTACAAGGAGAGACTTGAGACAGGCTCAGCTCTCAGACCCTACATTGCAAGGCCTGAGGCAGGTAGCTAGGGATGCACCTGATTCTCAAGGGAAGGGGGAATCTGTATACTGGAACAAAGGGTTACTGTACAGAGAATGGACCCCAGAGGGAGGGCTAGAAGGTGAGAGAGTACAGCAGTTGGTAGTGCCTAGAGCTTACCATCTGGCGCTTCTAGCCATAGCCCATGATATTCCCTTTGCAGGTCATATGGGCATAAAATATACAAAAAAGCATACTACGCAAACCTTCTATTGGCCAGGAATTTCCAGAGATGTAACAGGGTACTGCAGGACCTGTGAGCAGTGCCAAAAGGTAGGCAAGGCAAGAGACAAGGTGAGAGCTCATTTGATGCCTTTGCCTGTGATTAAGGAGCCATTTCAGAGGGTAGCTATGGATATTATGGGTCCACTGAGTACTCCAAGTTCCACAGGGAAAAAGTATATCCTAGTGACTGTAGATTATGCTACACAATACCCTGAGGCAGTGGCTTTATCCTCCATCGAGGCAGAGAAGGTGGCAAATGCTTTGCTAGAGATTTTCAGCAGGGTAGGTTTCCAAAGGAAATACTGTCTGATATAGGTGCCAATTTTATGTCAGACCTGCTGGCTTGTCTGTGGAAGCCCTGCAGGGTGAAGCACATGAAGGCCAACCCCCTACATCCCTAGACTAATGGTCATGTTGAGATGTTAAACTCTACAACATGCTATGGGCATTTGCAGATCATTTTAAGAGGGAGTGGGACAAATATTTGCCCCATCTGTTGTTTCCTTACAGAGAGGTTCCCCAGGAATCCACAGTTTTTTCACCCTTTGAGTTACTGTATGGCATAGGGTGAGGGGACCTCTAGATTTAATTCAAGATGAGTGGGAAGGTGAGTGTGAGTCTCACAAGGAGTCTGTTGTGGCATATGTCCTAAACCTCAGGACAAGGCTCAGGGAACTCATGGGCTTGGCCCAAGAGAACCTGGCAGAAGCCCAACAACAGAAAAAGGTGTGGTATGACAGGAATGCTCGAGCTAGAGAGTATGCTGTAGGGCAGCAGGTGATGGTTTTCATTCCTGTCAGACACAACAAGTTGCAAGCAGTTTGGGAGGGGCCCTGCAAGGTGGTAAGAAAGGTAAGTGATGTTAACTAGATGGTGGAAGTGCTAGGCAGATGGCAGGGGCACAAATTGTACCATGTTAACATTATGAAACCATACCATGATAGGGAGGCCCTTGTGCTGAGCATTTGCAGTAAATTGCATAAGGAGTCTGAGGGAGATCTAGGGACTGATCTCCTCAGTGAGGCTTTGGCTGTCACCTCGGTGGAAGGGGTAGCAATGTCCCAGCAGCTTTCTCCTACCCAGGTTCGAGAAATCCGAGCAGTGTTGCAGGAGTTTGGGGGGCATGTTCACCGGGACACCAGGGTGCACCCACCTGGTGCAGCACCAGGTGGATACAGGATCCCAAAAGCCTATCAGGCAGGCCCCTTATAGGGTGCCTGAGAGAGTCAAACAGACTCTGAGGGAAGAGGTACAGGAGATGTTGGAACTAGGGGTGATTCAAGAGCCCAACAGTCCCTGGGCCTCACCAGTGTTGTTGGTGCCAAAGATGGATGGCAGCAACAGGTTCTGTGTGGATTACAGGAAATTAAATAGTCACACAGAGTCAGATGCTTACCCCATGCCTAGGACAGATGAGGCTCTAGAGCAGCTGGGTAAGGCTAAGTATCTTACAACCATTGATCTTACCAAGGGTTACTGGCAGGTGCCCTTGACTCCCAGTGCTAGAGAGACGTTAGCCTTTGTGACTCCTTTTGGCTTGAGTGAGTTCACAAAGATGCCCTTTGGGATGAAGAATGCCCCAGTGACTTTCCAGTGTCTGGTAGATCATATCTTAGCAGGAGCAGGAGAGTTTGCCCTTGGTTGCATGGATGATATTGCTATCTACAGACATTCCTGTCAAGAGCACCTTCAGCATGTCAGGGAGGTGCTGGGCAAACTACAGAGGGCAGGGTTGACCATTAAGCTGAGAAAAGGTCAGGTGGGTATGGCAGAGGTCTCCTACCTAGGACATAGAATGGGGAGTAGTAGGATAAGGCCAGAACCTGCCAAAGTGGAAGCTATTCAGGCATGGCCTGCACCTGTTACCCAAAAGCAGGTGAGGGCATTCTTGGCAACAGCAGGGTACTACAGAAAGTTTGTTCCCAATTATAGTACCATAGCTGCTCCCCTCACAGACTTGACAAGGAAGAACAGGCTAGATAAGGTAGTGTGGACCCCAGCATGTGAGCAGGCATATCAGAAACTTAAGGAAGCTTTTCGAGGACCCCCTGTGTTAGCCATTCCAGACTACAGCAAAGACTTTGTTGTGCAGGTGGATGCTTCAAACTATCGGGTGGGGAGCTGTACTTAGCCAGATTTCTTCAGAGGGAGAAGAGCACCTAGTGGTTTATCTCAGTCATAGTCTTCAACCCAGGGAGGAATGCTATGCAGCGGTAGAAAAGGAATGTTGAGCCATAGTGTGGGCTCTGCAAAAACTTCAGTGTTATCTGTATGGAAGAAAATTCACTGTGATGATAGATCACAGCCCTCTAACATGGTTAAACAGAGCCAGTCAGCAAAATGCCAAGTTGCTAAGATGGAGTCTGGGGTTGCAAGCATATGATATGTCAGTGCAGCACCGCAGTGGGAGTAGCATTGCCAATGCAGATGGGCTGTCAAGACAGGGAATGGGGTGAGGTACACCCAGATAGACCTGACACTCTCAACCGACATTTCTCAAGGGGCACTGGAAAAACTTGCTTGAATTCCCCGGGGGGAAGAGATGTGATGGTTGGGGAGAGACAGGCGAAAGCTGCCAGCCTATTCAAATATAATTTAATACATAATTCTATCATTTGTATAAATAAATGTAAAATACAGGTGTGTGTTTTTAAATGAAAGAAAAACACTGTAAAATGTGAACTTCAAGATTGTTACAACATTGCCCCCTTGCTGTAAAGAAAAACTAAGTCAAGCCTTCCAAATGTGTCTTTTGAAATTGAAATGATTTTATGAAATTCTTTGATCTTTAAAGTTGATTCCGGTCAGGCTGGCTGAAGACATTCTGTTTATTGTGTTAACTAAGGACTAATTGCTAGAGTGTATATGTGAAATGCCTTTTAGTGTTGTATTCTCCTGTGCAGGTGTTAGCTTGCTAAATAATGTAAATGGAGTTTCTATTAGCCTGGGAACTCAGAGCAGGTGTCAAAATGAAGCAATATGAATACTGGGAAAACCTAAGTGTCAAAAATGATGTAATCTGGGGAGGACCCAGAGACATATTTGTTAGTGATGTTTTATAAAATATTTCTCACAAGAGACTGATATCATTTTGATCTGGACATCTAACTTATCAGAACACTGCCTTATGCTCACATGTACATTTTAGCACTGTGATTTCTTGTAGGAATAGTTAAAGCTAGTAAAGATTAATTAGGTATTTTTCTTTGAAATCAGACTGGCCCTACTGTATTATTTTAAGTTTCTGTATGATCTGTGAACTCTTAGATATCTCTGTGGTGTAGTAGTTTTGTCTTGTGTTTTAATTATTTATTATTAAATATTTTTAAAACCTTCTACCTGTGGCTGCTTTGTGTAGCAATAAGCTCTAGAATACATTGCATATTTATAGAGGTTATTGTAATAGGCTACTCTAAAATAAGCCTTGACTGTTAGTCATACTGCCATTGGATAATAATATCGCACAGTAATAATTAGACACCCTTTTAAGGGCCTTTTAGTAGCTGATATTATTTACTGGGTGGTGGCAGTAATTGCTACCGTATAGTATAGGTAAAGGGGCACAGCTGGAGAATCTGTGTCAGCCTTTCCCAGGAGTGTCTGTGAAGTTGTATAAATACTTATTACAAAGTGTGTGTGTGTTGTGTCAGCTACTTGGCAGGGACACGAAGCACTGGTTGGACAGAGAGGGTACTGGAGGTTCTAACTTGCCTAGTTAGGCCGAGACCTGGACCCTATAGCTGTGCCAGTGGGGAGTCTTATTGGGGATCTGGTGAGCAAGGGAGCAGCCAGTCCCAGACTGACTGTGATCTCTGTGTGCACTTAAGGGAAATTGTACTTTACTGTGTGTATTAGTTATCCTTTCCTCTTCTAGGAGACGACCTTCCTAGTGTTAGTGGTGAGGATTGAGGCTCCTTGATTGCTCGGCCAGGGCATGGTCGTTACATGTGGTATTTTGTTTCTGGCCGGATCAGTGATTTTTTTCCACCGAGGAAAAAAATTGCTGATTCGGCCATTGGCATAATTCGCACTTTGCTCTTTTTGGGTCGATGAAGAAGCATTTGCTGTAATGCCTCTTTGATAATTTAATATAGACCCATTTACATATGCATTGTAGTTTTCAGTGTTATGAAGCACACTTTCAATGTTCTGAGTTTTCAATGTTTTGGGTTTTCAGTGTTTTGGGATTTAGATGTTTTGGTCTCAATGTTATGAAATTCAACGTTATGAAATTTCAATGTTATGAAGTAGACCCATGTGTATATATATATATATATATATATATATATATATATATATATATATATATATATATATAAAATGTATGTATGGGAGTCATTGAATTTTTCAAATGCTCACAATATCGAGTTTTCATTGTTCGAATGTTCATAACATCAAATTGGTCTTTTGCTTGTTGATGACATTTCTGTAGATTGCAGTTTGCCTTTCCCAAATGTGTAATGTTGGAGTTATTATTTATAATATGCAAGGATTTTCAGCTATTGAGAGATCAGCTGAGGAGAGCTGAAAATAAAGTGAAATCAATAACTCTATATGATCAGCATTCTTATTTACAAACGCATGTGCACAGGCATAAACAGGCCATCATTTCTTATTTTAGCCAATGTAGAAGTAAATTTTCTTAGTTTTAATTTTTGACTTAGTCGCTCCAATTATGTCCTTTCACTCTCTCTCTCTCTTATTTTTCCCAGTTGTAGGCCTGTTTAAGAGAGCTGTAAGATGCCGATGGTATGCTTGACAGACTATGAGGACTATGCCAGAGAACACCTTCCAAAAGCAACATGGGATTACTACGCTGCCGGGGCAGATGAGTGCTGTACTCGAGATGATAATCTTCTCGCTTACAAAAGGTACTGAGCAATTTAAGAAATGAGGACAGGATTCAATTAATTCAGAGATGCACATGCATTACATTTATTAGATGTATCTAAGGCTGATTTTTAACTTCAGAATACATTTTGTTCAGTAGGTAAACTTTAAAGACCTTGAATATGTCATCTAAACTAAACATAAAATGTCACAAGTTTAAAAAGATTTCCACTTACATTTTTACTTAGCTCTGAGTAGATAAGACTGATTTAGGTGAGTAATAAATTCAGTGGGCTTCAAATTTCAGTAAGTAGAAAGATGACATAACAGCTTGCTGGTATTCAGATAACAGCATACAGTAAGACATGAGGCTCAAAAGATTTATTTCCTTCAGAAGTTGAAATGATTAAATCAGGCATACAAGCATACCTGAATTGTTCAGTACACTTCAGATAGACTAAGTGCTGACAGAGAAACCACCTGCAAGAAACATAGTACATACACTATTTCTCTTGTTTTAAATGAGTTTTATTGAACTAGTTTTAGAAAGCAGCAGATTGCAAAAGAGGGTGAGAATTAAAATAGTGACAACAGGGGAAGAAATAATCAACAGTACGGTGTAGTCTTGGAGTTGTCAGCATTTCTGCTTCATTCATTTGGAAAAGTGTAACTGTGTTAGCAATGCAGTAAAAAAATCATTTTTTCCTCTTATGGAGAATATAACAATGTAACCATTATCTTATCTAGAATTAATGGGTTGAATTCAACACCAGGGTGGCAAAATATTATTCACTCTGTAGGTTTCCGGGTAATCATAAGCCTTGATAATGACAGTAGTTATATAGTAAATTACTCCAATTCCAAACTGTATACTTAGAAAATGATTTCTTAATGACATCTTCAAACTTCATTATATTATAAGATATGATATGATATTATATGATATTATATTATAGTACAAGTGCTGCTATTTGTTAATCTGGCTTTGTTTAGTACGTGGCTAGAAGGGTAGAAAGCAAATGTTTTGTGGAATCACTGAAGAATTCAGTGTGTCTGTTATGTAGGCAACACATTTACACCTCTACACCAGCCTATGGGCCGTGAGGTAGGGTAAACTTTAGAATATCTAATTTCTGAAAGCTTCTTATGATCAGTTTAAGCAAAATGCATTTCTTGAAAAGAGACAGTCGGAGAGATTCTGCAAAGCTTTTCGCACTACGTACATGGGATAATTTGGATGATTTTGTGAATTCCACGATGACTGTTTTATATTTCAGAAACAGAATCACTCATCTGTCTGCCAGTGATAGGTGTTCTCAGAATGAAGTGAGACCAGCAGAGGGATACTGTGTACCATCCATCCCAGCAACACACTGAGCAGCAGAATGTAAACTGGAGCCCAGGACTGGGATGGATTTAATGATGTGAACAAGTACTGTGCAGTTTGCATGAACACAGTGCCTTAGCACTCTGATAAATGTGAATGCAGTTAAGATGTGCAGGATGGTACCACCAAGTGTTTTACTACTGAGCAATGCTGCAACTCTCATTGGTGGAATTATTAACAAATAAAGACACTTAGTGTGCTTACAGTGTAAAAGCACATCAGCACTTGGAGGTATAGGGGTAGCAAGTCCCAGAACATGGGTTACTGTGCACTGTTTTGGCCAGTTGCAGAGAAGACGTTTGGGGGGTGAATATAGAGGATTGTTAGTGGGTCTCTGATCTTAACCAAGCTGCTGTACAGTCAACAAACTGATTCAAGGCATTCACTGATAGAGGTGAATTTCTTCAATCTGTTTTGAAACTGCATAATGGTGTTGATCAAAGGCCCAGACATAATTCTTTGTATAAACAGGATTTTTTTCATCTCAGTGTATTACCAACTTAAAATGTGACAGTGTGAAGTGTCTAACAGATTTTAAAGTTGTTGGTTGACCTGTCCTGTTTACTTCTCTGCCATTTGTGTAGGAATACAAGGTTCATATTTTTTGTCTGTATTTCATAAAATTATGGTTTCTGGCAAATTTGTAGAAAATAAAGACTGAAGTTAAAAAATAATGACAGACGTTTGAGTTTCAGACTTCATTCCATTCAGAAAATTCTTCCTAATATAAAACCTGTTATTCTATCAACTTTTTAAGGTTGTAAGAACAATAGTTAAAACTTGTACCTATTTCTGGGCCTTTGTCCCACTTTTATTTATGGCTTTGCCCATATTTCTTGCTCTAAGATGTTGAGAGGTATGTATTCATATATGAGAACTTCTCTATAACATACCAGTCATAGTTATGTCCTTATGTATGAATCTTGTGATAATTTCTTCCAAAATTTCATCATACAATCAGAAATTTCCATGTACTGTAGTAATACTAGAGCAATACAATAAGCCATTAATGTGTAAACCATATTTAAATAATGAAGTAAGTGCAAGAACAACCCAACATTAACTCTAGAACATCAAACCATCCATACTTATTTGGTGTTCTAGTAGCTCAGCAAGGTAATTGAAAAAGGAAGAGAGAGAGAGAGAGAGAAAGAGAGAGAATCCAATGAGGTATTACATTTTATAGTTGTGTTATGATAATTGTCACAACAAAGGGGTAGAGGTGCACATCATATGCTATGTAAAATGAAGTGAACAAGGCCCATGAACATTTTTACTGGTCACCAGGGTTATTCAGCATCTTGGTAAAATCTTTGAAAAAAAATCATTTGCAACCATTTCACATCTTACCTTGACAAATGCCCCTTATTTTGTTGAAAGCAGCATGGTTTTTGATCAGGTAAAAATATGAGTAGTATCATGACTGCTTTCTGGACGTTCACTGATGATATCACATCTTCACTAATATTGATAAAGTTACTCTCATTGGGGCAGTATTCACTGACCTTCCTTTGATCTTTGACCTGGTTGACCACTCCCTTCTATTATCCATGTTACAAGATGTTGGTGTAAGTGCTGAATCTTCCCAATGATTCAATGATTTCCTGAGAAAACTTACTTTCACAGCTAAAATGGGGCCTGCCTTATCAAATACAGCCTTCACTCTTTCAGAGGTACTTCAAGGATCAATTCTTCTACCAATACTATTCTCCATTTTTGTAAATAAACTGCCTCTTGACCTACCTAATCTACAGTTCCTCCTTTACTGTGGTGACATGGTTATCTATAGACTAATCCCTTCTTGCAACATCATCCAAAAGCAACTTCAAGCTCATCTTCTGCAAATAAGCAATTTGTTCTAAATCTCTACTCACCGCTGAAAAAGTCCATTCTGTTTGGCATAAAGAAAAGACTTGCTATAGCCATTATTGTTCTCCGTATCAAAGACCTAGACAATGACCTAATTGAATCCACCACATCTTTTAGATACCATGGCATCTGGCATGATCAGCCCTGCAACTTCTATGACCACATTCCTAAAGTCAGATTTGAAGTCAACTACCTCCTACTCTGTGCCCAAAAGATATCTCATTTCTTCTCATATCCTGCTTAAGAAGCCTTAGGCAATGGTGTTCTCTTTGTACAACTAGAATATGTCCTACCCCTATTCACCATTGCCTTACAAAAAACACTACTACCTTACAGCCTCTTTCTAAGAAAATCTGTTATTTCAACATCAAGTCCTCTTGCCATGAACATCACTGCAACACCTTGGGAAAGGCAAATTGGATACCCATTCAAGGTAAAGCCAATTTTTAGATCCCTTTTCCTCAAACTCCTAAACCAAGACACAATATTCTCCCCCAACTATGAGACTAACTACATCCCACCCACACCACAACCTAAGGAGCCAATCCACTAATGCCCCTACTCTCATAACTCCATCCACTAAACTTCATTCCTACAGACCACAACTTCTATGTTCTTGCCCAAAACAGTGGCAATCATTGCTACCTCATCTTACTGCAATTAGAGACTATAAACAGTTAAGACCTCAGCAAAAACACTACCTAACTGAACAATATAAGTTTACATGTCAGAATACAGGCCATGTCTCCTCCATAGTTGCACTATTACATTCATCTTAGAAAACCTTAGCTGATTAATCTCTGAATTTCTCTAATATATAAACTCATACCCACTGCTTCCCCATATGTACTATCCATCCTCTACTGTATATGTATTAGCCACCTTCTCCTGTTATTAGCTATTCTATTGCAACCCTTGTTATTCTACAGTTTCTGTTTTCTTCATTGCTAAAATTCCTCTCCATAATTGTTGTGACAGCCCCACTCTGGGCCAGTAATCAAGGAGCCTGAATCCTCACCACTGATACTGGGGAGAGACTTTCACTTTGAACAAAAATGGATGCACCCAGTATTTCCAGATGCAGCTCTCTTATTCAAGCGCAATTTCCCTTAAGAGCATACAGAGAACACACTCAGTCCAGGGGCTGGTTTTCTCTCTCACTCCAGATCCTCAATAAGACTCCCCATTGGCACTGGCACAGCTATAGAGTTGAGTCCTCAGCTGAGTGTCCAAGTCAAGTCCTCCACCACTCTCTCTATGAACCAGTGCTTTGTGTCCTAGCTCCAAGCAGCTGACACACACACACACTCTTTGAGATTTGATTTTCACAAACACACACACACACACACACACACACACACACACACACACACACACACACACACACACACACACACACACACACACACACACACACACACACACACACACACACACACACACACACACACACACACACACACACACACACATACACACACACCTGAGAAAGGCTGGCACAGATGTACTAGCTATGCTCCCTTCTGCCCAGAATATAAGGTGGTTACACTGCTATCAGACACTCCAAAACCAGCTACTCTAAGGCTCTTACAAGGGTACTCAATTATACTGAGTGAATTAATATTCATACAAATGATAATGCTTGGCCAATGCAGTAAGGCTTTCAGAAGTGGCCACAGTATCACAAAATAGATAAGTCCTCTCAAAGTTTAAAATATTATCTAAAGGACTAGCCACAATGAAAAGTTTAAATATATTTAATAATAAATAATAAAAGAACATGAAAATAATAAATATCTATTTACAGAGTTTCAGATACAGGGAATATTAAAATAACACAGATGAATAGATTCACAAAGATACAGAAAAATAGTACTTCACTAATCTCACTATATTTTCCTGACTGATCTAAAGAATTATTATTCCCTGGTTCACTTACTATAACAAGGCACGATGAAGCAGGTGAGGGGGTCCTTCTTTGTCAGATTCCAAGAACAGAGTGCAAAGTCACTGAAGACTTCTCTTTGTAATATCTAAATATTATTTCAGAGCTGGTTACAAAATGACATCATATCTGGTCATCTGACTCTATTTTCCACACTACCCCATCACTAGGATTTAGCACATATGTGTTACAATACATACCTCTAGCTTTGTTTTAACACATCTGCTCTTCCTACATAGACTAACAAACCATACTTCTTACACACATTGCATTTCTGGCTTCATTCAAAACTGTGAAATAAGATCTTTATGGCCTAGGCCCAGTAATTTAATTTTAGAGTATTTTTCAAAGTCAGGTGGATTAAGATTAACCTCTTCTCCTCCAGAATCCTCTGTGACAGTGTACTCATTCCAACAGTTACAATGCATACATTTAATCAGTTACTACAAGCATGTATATATTTATTTTCTGTCCAACATGACCTACTATTGACACATTTTCAATACAAGCAACTTTACAAATACATTTTTCAACGCAAGCATCTGTACAAAACAGTTTTCTATACAAATGGCATATAATTATTTGCAAAATCCCAGCTAGCTGTGCTGGCATATGTTGCACACTCACTACCCTACTTCTCCTGGCACAGCTGGCAATACCTCATCTTGTCACATACTATATCTGTTCTTTTGGCTGGACCACATTTACCTCACCTATAACACCTGTATTATGCATTGTATTCACTTTTTTATTTGTTTTGTACATTTGTTAATATTTTTGCTACATTCTCCTTATTCTATCTCTTTTTAAACCTTCTTGTAAATTTGGATTTAGTTTTGCTACATCTATGTTATGTTATTTCACTATATATATATATATATATATATATATATATATATATGTGTGTGTGTGTGTGTGTATATATATTTTTTCCCCTTCCCTTACCTTCTGCATACTATACTAACTTGCTATTATTATTTTCTCCACCATACTTCTCAAACTCTTATTTCTTCCTTTCCCCAACACTGAATCACTTCTTAATTTAGATCTTCTGTACTGCAAATATCTTGCCTGCTCAATTTGTCCTTGAAGCTCTTTCTAGTACAATTGTAAATGCTACTAATTTATTTTTTATATCTGCTCTGTAAATGGTTTGATCTGCTTGACTTGTTGCTCTGAAGCTAATTTTTTGTATATTTGTTGTATAATTTTGTATAATTTTTTATAATGTTAATTTTGGGGCTTTCCCCCTGGGCTTCCACTGGAAAAGGGTACATGCCCAGATGGACTAACCCGGTTAACAAATGTCAAGTAAACAAATAAATAAATAATTAAATAATTATAGTGTATAATGTAGTAATACCCTTAGTTTTACTTTATTTTTGTTGCAATGTATGCAACCTGAGCTGAGTAAATGGCCAAATCTGATCAGTGCTCTACCCCAGTAAACAAAAAAATAAGTAAATAAATCATATATTTCTAGTTTCTAAAATACATATTACCTGAGATTATTATTGTGTTTACTTCGTTAGTTTCTAAAATACATATTACTCGAGATTATTATTGTGTTTATTTCATTCTTTTGACTTGGTAGATGTACTTATTCTTTACCCCCCTTTTTGCAGGGCAGTCCTGATTTACACAGTTGAGTCTATGGGGACCGGAACCATGAGGCAAGGGGGGACACCCCACACTTTCAACAGCCTTATTGACTATGCCCTCAGCTGACTTGTTGGCTGAAAGAAAACAAAACAAACACACAACAAAAAGCACCCCCCCCACACACACACACACACACACACACACCAACTCATTCAACTACAGCAACAGGAAATAAAAAAATGAGATTGATTTCAATAAAACAAGGTCATTTCTTAATTTTCTGCAACATTAGGTGAATCTGCATTTTGCCATCAAAAAACAAGAAAGAAACTTACACCATTGATCCCGTCTGGGGCTGCTATTTGCTGTCAAATAGAGGCACAGATGCAGTGCAGGCATCCTGACTGGTGGTTAATGACATGTGGAAGAAACATACCTTTCAGCTGCCCCATTTTCTCCTGGGCATCACTCATTTTAACTGATATTTACCCTGTGTGTCATAAAATGTTTCATTTTCTGGTAAGTCACTGAGGATTACAGTCCTTCTGTAATGTCACTCCAGTCATTAGAGTTTCATACGTTTTATTATGGTTCAAAAATGCCTATTGAATCCATTCTAGCATAACATAAATACTTTGTGTGTGTCTGCTCTTGCTGGTGCAATTGTGTGTGAGTGTGAATGTGCATGTAAGCATATATGCAAGAGTGGAAGTGTGTGTAATTGTAAAAGGAAATGTTTGTAAATGCCAGTCATTCAGGTTTTATATTTATTATTATTCTTCAAAAATGCATGTTGAACCCATTCTGTCATAACTTACGTACTTTGTGTGTGTCCGTGCTCGCGTACTGGTGCAATCGTATGTGTGAGAGTGTGAATGTCTGTGTAAGTGTATGTGCGAGAGTGCAAGTGTGCGTAATTGTAAACAGAAACAAATCCACATGGTGGAACCATAATATCAACATGCTTTAAAATAAAAGGAAAAGAATTTTGACTCAAAATAAGAGTAATTCTCAAAATGATAGTGCCATTGTCACTGAAATAAAGGCAACTCATGAGCTTAATTAAATCCACCAAAGCCAAGTTTGAGGTCAATATAGTTATCAAAGCCAAAGACAATCACAAGGCATTTTTAGATTTATTCATAATCTCAAAAATTCAGTGCAGCATTGTGCTGAGCTGATTGTGAATATTACCTGCACTGAAGATGAAGATATAGTGAACCTATTGGCTGATAAATTTAGCTCTAACCGTATTCCTGACTTCCCTCTGTCTGTCCCTCAAGATATACCTGAAACTGGCTTGCCTTCAGCTATTACACAAGACCAAGTCCTAAAAGTGCTATCAAAAGCTAAAAGTACTGCATCAATGGGTCCTGACAATATCCCTGGATGCATCTTAAATAGCTTGAAGCATGATTTAGCCACACCCTTAACAACACTGTTCAGTCTCTACCTTCATATAGGTTTTGTACCAAGTGAATAGAGAATAGCTACAGTCCTTCCCCTGCATTAGGGAGGAGCTTCCACAGACCTAAGCAATTACAGACACGTAAGTCTGACCAGTCTCACATGCAAAGCCATGAAAAGACTTATAATGGAATTAATCAATCAGGACACAGGGAACTTGTCTCAGTTTGGATTTGTCCAGGGCATGTCATGCTTACATAACCTGGTGGATTTTTTTGAAAAGGTCACCAAAGCAATGGATGAAGGTAAAACAATACACACCACATACCTCAACCTGGCTAAAATTGTTGCCACAATTCCCCATTCAAGCATAGTGGAAAAGCTAAATAAAATATGAATAAACCCCTATGTCATCCACTGGATTGCCAACTGGCTCACAGATAAGATTCAGATAATCAAAATGGGGGAAGTTACCTCCCCAAAGAGATCAGTCACCAGTAGAGTCTCCTAAAGTTCTGTGCTATGGCCTCTCCTTTTTGGTATCTACTTAGCTGAAGTAAAATCCAGTACCAAAGGGCTTTGTCTGACTACGTTTGCAGATAACTGTAAGATAGGAGCAGTCATTGAAAACCCAAATGACTTAGCCATCCTGCCAAAACATTTGTCCCAAATAAATAACTGGTGTCAAAATCATGGACTGAAACTAAATGCCAAAAATGCATTATTGCATCCTTTGGTAAGTCATCTACCCTAGGGAACTACATTTTTTCAGGATTTGGGAACTTATGTGGACAGTGACATAACTTTTGATCAACATGTCTATTTTTGTAAGAAAGTGTGTGTGTGTGTGTGTGTGTGTGTGTGTGTGTGTGTGTGTGTGTGTGTGTGTGTGTGTGTGTGTGTGTGTGCGGGTGTGTGTGTGTGTGTATTGCATAACACATAATGCTCAACCTACCTCATTTTATAAAACATCCCTGACTTCTCCTGCTATTTTTTCCTGCTTCTCCCATTCCCAGAAATTCACTTTTGTAAATGCCACAGCTACTATTGTCCTGGTGTTTTGGTACTCATTACAGAAATCTGGAAATCCCTCTGGTAGCATATCCATATCAAAATCAAGGACTATGAGAGCAGAGCTCTCATAACAGTCCTGAAGCATGTTTTCTTCAATGTGCTTATCACCAGCATCACCAGGCTTTCAGAATTGTGATGAAATGACAAACAAGGACAAAGAGAGCATTAAGGCGGACTCAAAGTAATAGGCTTGGGTTGACAGACATCAGCTAAGGTTCAATTTTGGGAAAAGCATGGTGCTTACTATGGGACTCAGCAGCCCCAGTAAAGTACATAAGCTGAGATGGTTGGAATTTTAAGTCACAGAACAGCTACGAAACTTAGGTTGTTGGAAATGCAGCACTGAACCACAAGGCAGACAAAATGCAGAAGATGAGTTTAGCATGATGTTATACTACATCTCTAGTAAAATAGATTCCAAGGGGAATGAGGTAGTTCTACCACTCTGAAGGACATTTCTAAGAACGCGTTCGGCATGTCAAATCCAATTCTGAGGAACATATAAATAAAAGGAAAAGAAAAACATGGATATGGTTAGGAATTTTCTAAAAAATACTTGATTTATTTTGTACAGTGAGTTGTGCTAGAATTATTCTGTTTAATTGGAATAGTTATCATAGTTTATGGTTACACATTTTGTTAGATCTTTTCCACCAGAATGCCTGGTGGTTGTATCATGTTTTTTAATGACGACATTGTATGGGCTTATATAAATCTACATTTATGGGCGAGGTCTGGCAGCTGGCATACAATTCCAAGAATACTGACTATGCATCTAGAAACAAATATGCTAGAGAAGGTACACATAAAGGTTGCTAGGATATTAAAAGGGATGGAAAAGAAATTATATGAAAAAAAAAAACACTAGAGAGTCTGCAGTTGTTCTAGCAGGGAAAGATAATGGAAATAGTGATATGATCTGGATCCACAAAACTATTAACAAAAGTTGTAAGAGGACATGACCTGTAGTGGAAGAATCAGGAAAAGAAGACATCATGCATTTCAATGTCAGTGGTCAAGGTTCAACTTGGACATAAGAAAGCAATATTTCAAGGAGAGGGTGGAAGACAAATGGAACAGACACCCAGACTAGATACATCATCATTCTTCTTCTGATGAACTAAATATGGATTTATGAATGTAAGAATAAATCAACCAGCAAATATAGATTGTAAATAAATAGGAATTGGAGCTGCAAGATTCATATCATCTGTAGGTAAACATGGAACAAGATATCCAATACTGTGGTACATTTATGAATGTGGACTGGACCCATATTTTATAAAGTAGCAAAAATGAGGGCCAGTGGATCATGTGGTTTGCAATTCAACAGGGTTTGATGTAACTGGCTTTGTTGACTATGGATATTAACAATACTAAAGCTAATACTAGTACTACTGATAATAACGACTTAATATATATTCTGTGTTGTTTTGTGGATAAAGCGATAAAAGATTATACAGTGAAATCCGTAACTAGAGAAGGGAACTAAACAGGATATCAAGGTATGCAGTACAGGGTGACTGGAACTCTGTAAATTAAAATGAACTTGCATGTTTATATGCTTGTATGCTTTACCAAAAATGACCAACATTCTTGGTTTCTGAGACCAATGAATTCACAAAATCTAGCATCAATGCTGCAGGTAGTTAAGAAATAGATGTCTAGGTATGTCAGATATGTAGTAAAAGGAACTAATGGTTTGATGTTGTCGATGGAAAAAAAACACTACACAACATGGTGTAAAAGCATCATATATGAAGAAATGCTTGAAATGGAACATTGTTTGTATTGCCTGTGAATAAAGAGAGACACTAGGAAGAAAATAATTTATAAGGTCTTTGGCAAAAAATACATTAGAACTTTATTTTATCCATTTATTTGCAGGACATAAGGGTTATATTTTATAATGACTGTAAATGACAAGAACTAGGCTCAAAGTAGTGTGATCTCTGGATAGGGACATTCACCTTTGATGTTTGTGGGTTGTGGTTACTGGAGAACTTTGGCATTGTGTGTTATCTAGGGATCCCCTTTCATAACAACCATTCACAAAGTAAACTTTAATACAAAAAATAAATATTCACAATTAAATGAACACATTCTACAGGATCCTATGACAGCTACTGAACAGCCCAAAGAAATTGTTTCAGAAATTAAATATTTCACCTAAAATTTTTAGACAACTTTAAAAAATATCAGGGGTGTCCAAATATATTTTCATTTGAATACCATAAAGCCACTTCAAGAAATATTTAATTTTACTTTTTGTGTTTTTTTGGATGAGTGATTAGCATCTTTTCTAAGAAAGTTATTTCACTAACCCCTGCTTAATGACAATAATATAGCTATATGCATTGTGCTGTTTGACATCCTGACAAGTGGGCTAGGACAGCTGATGTATGAACTCAAATATTGTTATAAGATCATTTTTAATTGATTATTGATATGATTTGATGACGGTGTGACAGAATCTGTCAAACAGCAATATAACCAATGTATTTGTCTGATTCTTTTGCAGTCAATGGTAATATACCATCTCAAGTAGGGCACAATCCTCTGAAGAAATATGTTTGTATTTTATGTCAGAGTACCTTATTACAAGTCCCTGGATTTTTTTAATATGAACTTTCGTCAGGGAACTGACATATAGCCTACTGTATACAGCTGACAAAGCCAGCATTTCAGACGCATGTGCTGTCAAAGTCTAGCATTGTGCTTGGTTTCCACCAGGGGAGTATGTGACCCCTGCACAAGAGGTTAGGGGCAAGGGACATATGAAAGCAAATATCAGTTTTATGATCACTTCTGATTAATTTTTAATATGGTTTGTTGGGGGGAATCTGACAAAGAATTGTATGGCCATTACATTTATGTGATCTTTTCACAGTCAGAGGTAGTGTACCCTCTCAAAAATGGCAGACTTCACTGGGACAGCACATGTATGTTTTGTACCAAAGCATCATATTACAAGTTCCATAATTTCATTATGGTGAGCTGTATTCTGGTATCTGACATATGGTTTCTTATACATAGTTTGTAAAGCCAGTTTTAAATGGCTTTTGTTGTCACAGTCTTTTTGTTGTTGTTATTTTTCTTTCGGCTTTTCCCAGTTAGGGTCGCCACAGCGGAAATCTGGTCCGCTAATGATTGGCAATAGATTTGTACAGTGCTGAGGTGCCAGCCCGACACCCAACCTTCAACAAAGGCACACCCATTCACGCATGTCTTTCGAACGCCACTCAACTGTGGGGAGGACATGCAGACTCCACACAGAAGGCACTCCAGCCGTAAAATCGAATGGGAGAAACTCTTGCTGTGAGGCAACAAAGCTATGTTTTATTTCCACCTGACGGTTATTTGACCTCTGCAGAAAAAGCTGACTAAAATGAATGCTCAGACTATATGTGAACTATCCAAAAAATAACTATGTTCATGGCATCTCAGAAGACACAGAAGAGAAAATACTATATTTTTTCCAGAAAATTATTGGTTGTGGTTCTGTAGTTAGAATTGCAGTCCTAAGTGTATTTTATAGTCACATATCATGTTATTCCCTGAACATTTTGTAAAAATGTCAAAGACAGACAAGAGTTATTGTCTTTGGCTTGAGTCCATACACTTTTACTTTTAGCCTGGCATATTGCTTTATACTTTTTTTCATTGTGGGTACTGTGTTGAACCTTTGCTCAGTACACTATGTAAAGTTATGGCCTAATATATTTTTAATGTGTTGTTAGTGTATTTGAAGTAAAAAATAATCCTCTATTCCTTCAGGAAAAATATACATTTTTAGTTGTAGTATGCCATGCTAAACTGCCACAGTAAGCTCTGAGGTCAGAGCTGCAGTTTTGCGTGTTTTATAATAGAACACTCGCTTTTGTTACCTGAAAGTGCCATAATGAAATCTAAAGGGAAAACAGAGACAAAACCTTTTAATGACAGGTATCAGTGGCTTTAGTTCAGGAGCCTTTAGTGACACAGTCTGACATTTTGAGTTACACTCCTTTTTTCATTGTGGGAATTAATGCAAACCTTTTCTAATTGCTCTGACTACAATAATGACCTAAAATACTATTTTACTTAGATGACAATCCATTGCTTTTTGTCACATCTGTACCCCCCAACACACATTTTAGACATTTTAGACATTTACAGTAAACCACATTATAAGAAGACACACTTGTATGTGTCTTTACAGCTGGAACTACCATCTAAGTTTGCAGCTGAATATTGTGATATAGTATTCTGAAGAAACTGCTGTAAAACTTTGTGTGGTTACAGACAAATAGTCTTTTATTGCTGGGTACCACCAGTAGTCTCATGTGGTCATTTGGATGCTCTGGTGTTCTGTTTGTTTCATAAAAACATACATTTTGTATTTTTTTAGCCTAACAAACAGTGTGTATCTCAGTCATATCATAGGTATATTTTTATGAAATAAGAACCAAAAGTAATGCTGTTAAACCGGGAAAACTAATATTCTGTGATTTTTACATTATAGCAAACTACACATATTCTACATGCTTTGGAAGGCACATGCATATCTCAGATTCTGTTATCTACTTCTCTAACTGTAGTAGATAACCAATGACTAAATAAATGTCCCTTTTTACATCATTACGTTCCCCTGTTGCCCCCCCCCCCCCACCACCACCACCACCACCAACCTGCAGGTGCTTCTAGAACCTCTGGTTGAGTGTTATGTTAAAACATGAAAAATGATAAAATGGGATATTTTTAGGAGAAGAAAATATTTTTCTAAATGCTGTAGAAAGCTATGACACAAGCTAAAGTACCTTAATAAGATATAAACAAGTTAAACTGCTATACTTTAAAATAGTGAGCATTTACTTAAATAATGAAGTGAAAAGTCATTCTTTTGATTTGGCAGAGGACATGACTTTCCCTGAAAAATATCCTGTTTGACTAAGAACTCACCAATTTTGTAGATTTGAAAAGGATACCATTCCTAGATAGAATCCCTTGAACACATTGTCTTTTTAGAGGATCCTCTTAGATTGCATTTCTGCTTACTTTACACTAATATATATTTAAGCACAGCTGATATTATTTTGTCTGCCAATTTGTATTCAGTAACATTTTAATCATACATTCAATGTTGATATTTACTTTTAAATTTGCCTTTAAAAACTAATAAGTTTTATATTTTTTCATTTTATTTAGTGGCAGCATATGACATGAAATTGTGATTCCTGTTTAAACTTTAATGTATCATTTACCATACTGAGGTCCACCAATATAAATATATATATATCCATTCTTATACAGATAAATGTACACACACACACACACACACACACACACACACACACACACACACACACACACACACACACACACACATATCTATATTTATATCTATTTAGTTTTGAGGAGAGGAGATGCAGAAATTCCCCCAGTAGGTGAACGAGGGTGGATTACTTTGCAATGTTTTAGCTGTATCTATCCAGCTATTGCTATATACATATGCATTATGACATGGTGACATAGCAGTGTTTCTGCCCAAATTGTTTGTTGATATATGCTTCACAGCAGTTGAATTACCAGTCCGGTTCCCAGATGAGATCACTACCACATGAAACTTTTTATTCCTCTCTATAACTCTTAAAAACAAAAAGGTATACCACAGCCAAAGACTAAGAAACTATAAACAAACTCAGTCATGACCCACAGGAAATTTGTTTACACTTGAGCATTTTCATCCATTTAAGAACATAGACTTCACCACTCATTTATTCTAATGAAGTCTTTGTTTTTAAAAGGATAAAAACACTCAAGTATCAATAAACTTCCTGTGGGTCACAGTTGAGTTTCTCTGTTTTTTTTTTGTGTTTTTTATTTTTTGTCCTCCTATAACTCGTGGTGCTTTGATGATGTCTCTTATTTCCTTGTATATCTCAAAGACATGCTGATCACCAAGTTAATTATTTTCCATGGCACGTGCTTTTGAGTGAGTGGGCATTGTATGATGGACTGGCATCCCATCCAGAAGTACCTACAAGTTTTATGCCAGTACCTTGCTGTGTGTGTGTGTCAACCTACATTTATTTTACTCTGTATTTTGAACCATTTTCTTTATTATTTAAGTACAGTTCATTAATTAACCTTTAAGCTCTTGTGGCTGCCATTTATAAACTATACACTGTTTAGTAGTCACATTTGTGTGTATTAACCAGAAATAGTCAACATAGTTTTTTTGTTTAGGATCATACTGGAGATGGCATTCCTGGTGAATAACTCTCTGCATGGAGAATGCATCATCCTTAAAACTTTGAAAGGGCATCAGTTAATGCACCTTTGGAATTCCTCCCAAATACAAAGCTCTGCGTATGTTGTAAGTGGGGTTGTGAATAAAACACCTATTTTCCCTTAATAGTGCTCAAGAATGAAGACATGGTAGTTTTATAATTCCAACCAGAAACAGAGATTTGGAATGTCTTCCAGGAACTGGATGTTATCAGTCTGGGGATACCGACATCCTCTTCCAATGGTTTTCCAGTAACTGTGTGCTTAGTAGGCATAAGATATGTACAAATAGAAATGAGCGTGATAAACACCTACCACACTTACACCAGTCATCTTTCTGGTCAATATAAAAGCTAATCTCTCAATATCTTCCCTAACTATGGAATAGTGGTAAAGGATATATTGCACTCTCCTCAGATGTGGTACATTATCTTTGGGATACAAATTAATGTTGACATATTGTAAGTAGTTGTGCTGTGTTGTCCACCATTATTCCCCAGTGGAGACAGTGATCATCACATAGGACAGGTAGTTTAGTGTGTCACAGCAGGGGGACAGTATATCTGTGCCAGTTATATCACATCCTGTCACTTCAGCTTTGCTTCTAAGATTTGCAGTCTGGAAATGTCTGCTGTGGCCAAGACTGATGATTACTGTAGCTATATTCCCTCCCCCTTTGGGTAACCATGGCCACGGAGAACTGTTCCGGCATTTGTGCAGGATTGGCTGTATTGGATTACACACTGGTACTGAGGTGGTGACAGATTTGAGACTTAAGTTTCTGTCAATAAAGTTTGTCCACATTTTTAACCAATTAAGTGTTTCACATTGCCAACTTAGTGTCTGAGGTCCACCATTTCTGACCTTTGTATTGACCATACTATTCATAATACATCACTCATACTTTATTTGCTACTGAGTATGTTTACTTTTGAACTGACTTCTCAATTCTCCTTGAAATGTGTACATCCATCTCCTCTTTCTGTTTCACCCCAAGAATAAACTATGTGGAGGACTGACTGTATTTCAACCTTAAATGTCTCTGTACATGCATCTTTATTTCTTCTTTTTTTCCATATTCCTTCTACAAGTTGATACCAGGCATGCATTTCAGTCCTGTCTTTCCCCTGAGCTCTTTCTGCATCTATTTATGACTCAAGCACAAATGCTCATTGTACAATATTATGGGATAGCTGGATTCAGGCATCAGCAGGGAGCACAGTATTTATCTTAGCAATAACGTGAAACTGTCCTGCATTGAGATTCTCCTGCAACTTAATCTTTTCTGCCAGTTTTCCTTATCTCATACATATACCTAGTCTTGTGGTTGCCAGAAACATTATCACTATGGTTACATAATGTGTCCTTGTCCTTAGCCTGAACATAACTGTTTTAATTTAAATAAAAACTTTTTGAACCAGTAAAGTCTTGTATAAGTATCAGTGGATCAACTCTTTGCCATACATGATTATATTGACTTGGGTATAATTATAGATATTAGACTACATTGTGCTACATTAATTTTGTTGTATATTTTGTGAAAAAGAGCCTTGCAATACATGTTTACCAAGACAAGAAGCCCGGATGTAAATTTTTCATGCCATAAGAAAATGATAATAAGAAAGAAATATAATCAACCATCTCTGTATGAGTTCCATATAAAATCTGTAAAATGAAGACATGATAAAATGTGTACATGGCATGAACTATTTTGCAAACTGTGAATCAATGCTCGGTCTCACTAAATCTGCATGCCTTTAACTACAAAACAGTAATTGTTAATATTTGTGTAGAAAGCATTCTGTTATAGATTTTATTTAAGTGAATTAGTCCAATATATTCTGAACCAGGACTTGATTTTATAAGGGAAACAGTTGCAAAGTGACACAGCAGTAAGAAGCGTCTCCTCACAGAGCTTGTTTCACATTTCAGTTCTGGGCTCAGGCTGGGATGCTTTGTTCATAGGTTCATAGGTAGGTACTCGGCTATTGGCCCTGAGGCCTATACAAGCCCAGCCAAAAAGGTACTCTGGCTTTTGCCACCCAAGAAAATTATTTTCCTGTGCCACTGTCGAGCTGAGCCACAGAGGTGATCCCTGGGGTGAATTTCCTATTTCCCATCCAATCATCAAGATTTTTCTTGAAGAGTGCTAATGAGGAGCTTTGTGTGATATAGATAGGTAGTTTATTCCAGAGTATGGGAAGTCTCTGGGACAGGAATCTATCCCTCCGGCATGTTCTCTTTATTGTGGTGACAAGGGTTAGGTCCCTAGAGGGTGTAGCTCGGAGGGATTGGGGTTTCTTTAAGTGGAGCATGTACAACAGCTCTGGGTTTGACATAGCTTGTATGTTAGGCAGAGATCACCTCTGAGTAGGCGATATGCGACGGAGTAAAGCTAGAGTTTTTTTAGATGGTCTGTGTAGGGCATCTGTTTGAGGCCTGTAATCCTCTTTGTGAGGTACTTCTGTGGTCTTTCCAGTTGTTCTAGATGTCTTCTGAGGTACATACCAAAAGGGGCATTGCACTGTATAATGGGTCTAATGAGTGATGAGTAGAGGAGAACAATGACCTCTTTTTTTCTGGATGAGAAACTTTTTGTGAGGAGGTGTGCCACGTAGAAGGATTTCCTGACTACTGTGGCAATGTGATTATCAAAGGAGAGACTACTGTCCACCTGTGTCCCAAGGTCTCTTATCACACTTTCAGTGTTAAGTATACTACCACCTATGTTGTAGTTCATGGCTACAGAGTTTTTACCAAAGGGGATGACAATGCACTTTTTGGCATTGTGCTTGAGGCCATGGCTTTGACACCAGGCATCTGTTTCAGTGAGGCCCTTTTGTAGGATGCCCACATTGTTAGGAGTTTTGATTATGGTTCCTAGTTTGCAGTCATCTGTGAACTTCGTTAGCCAAAGACCTTCTGTGTTAGCCTGTACTTCAGAGAAGTAGATACCAAACAGGAGAGGACCCAGGACTGAACCCTGTGGTACTCCACTTGTCACTGGCCTGAAGTCGGATTTGGAGTCTGCTACTTTCACAGTGTGGGTTCTGTCAGTGAGCCAGTTGGCAACCCATCTTGTGACATAGGGATTTATACCTAGTTTAGTGAGTTTATCTATAACTCCAGAGTGGGGGATGGTGTCAAAAGCCTTGGCAAGATCTAGATAGGCTGTGTGAACCACCTTACCCTTGTCTACGGCTTTGGTGACTGCTTCAAAGAAGTCTGTCAGGTTTAGGAGACATGATCTGCCTTTTACAAACCCGAACTGGGTGGGGTCCAGAGTTTGGAGATTACCAATGTCTTTGTTTATAAGTTCCATGATGATACATTTCATGGCCTTGCACACCAGGCTCATCAGGCTAATGGGGCGGTAGTTTCCGGGATCCGTGGTGGCTTCCCCCTTGTGGAGTGGGATAACCGTCGCTGTGTGCCATTCAGCAGACACAAAGCCTGAGTTGAGGCTATGATTGAATATGGTACTTAGGAGGGTGCCAGTTCATTCTGTAGATCATGTAGAACGCAGCCTGGGATATTGTCTGGTCCCATGGATGCTGTGTTCTTGGCTTTGGAGAGTGTGTTTTTTACCTGTGCAGCCGTGATTATAGGAACTTTGCATTCTTCCAGTATAGAGATGGGCTCTTTAGGGGGGTGAGAGTGGGGGTAAAGTTAGCATTGAACCTATCTGCCAGGATGTTGGCAATATCAGTTGGGTCTGTATATTTAGTGCCATTGTGCTGTAACTCACAGCAGATCTGAGTGTTGCCATTGAGATTCTTGACATAGCTATAGAATGTTTTGTGGTTATCTTTAGAGTCAGTGGCAATTTTATTTTCGTAACTAGCTTTGGAGGATTTTATGAGGGATCTCAGCTTCTTACTGAGGTTGACCAGGGAGTTCCTCCAGTCATGGGATTTTACTCTTTTTTGCAACAGTTTCTTTCTTCTGTTGTAGAGTTTGTTTATGGCAGAGGACCACCAGATTGTCTTCCTTTTTTTGGAGGATAGCATATTGGTTCTATTAGGGATAGCATGATCCATGCACTTGTGAAAGTGCTTATAAAGTGCATCTATTGTCCAAGTGCGTGGGTGTCATGAAGTTTACCAATTCTGTCTTAAGAAGTGTGAAGTTGGCTTTGGAGAAGTTCTTTATGGTGGTTTCCCTAATTGGGGGTGGGGGTGGGATTTGGGTTGTACCCTAATACTTTCCAGTTATCAAGAAATGAGGAGTGGGAATCCTGGGGCATGGTGGGGGGGTCTGTAGCAAGCTACAATTTTGATTACAGTCTTGCCCATAGTTGCACTTGGATAATCTTGGATGCATTACGCTGTGCAACTAGCCTGGAAGTGTGGATATCCTTAATGAATATGGACACGCCTCCACCTTTAGTGTTTCATTCCAGGTTAGGTGGCCGAAAGGTGTGGTATGAATTATAGCCTGATAATGCAAGGGTGCTCTCTGGAGCTTTGAACCAGGTCTCTGTCACTGCACAGATGTCGATGTTCTCCATTATAAGGAGTGCCTCGAATGAGTGCATTTTGAGGTTTAGACTTCTAGCATTGAGTAGCATTACACTCAGATTTTGCTTGCTTGTACCTGTTACGGTGGTGAATTTGTTATTTGAACCTTGCCTAAAAAAGGCACTATAGGGGTGGCAAGAGCCTTAGCCAGTATCTGGAATCCAAAGGGCAACAGGTGCAGGCCATCTCTGGCAAAGCATCGCGGTCTGTCTTGTTTCCCTTACTTAGGCATTGTTTGCTACCTTCTTTTTCTGTTTGTCTTTCTACATGCTTTTCATACCATATTTTCTATTCTTCTTTGTAGCACTTGTAATTTAATTTATTTATATACTCAGTTTTTGTATCTGTATGTTAACTGTTTGTTTCTTATTTTTCAGTTGAAAGTGCTTTGATTCAAAAAGGGATTTCCAAATGCCTAGCTGAACTTTTTTAGTCAAAAACTACAAATAATCCTAAACATAGCAGTGCATCTCATATTACTTTTTGCCAAGTGACTTGTGATTCTCTTTTTATCAGTTAATTTCAAACTGTTCTCTAGTCCTGTCTGACCAAACTGTATTTCCTTTCACTAGAGATTACCCTAAATCATAGCACCTCTCACTTCTGATAGCCTATGATTTTTATCTGGTGAGATCTCCTAACACTGAGAGCAGACTGCTTTCTTGTTGAAGAGATTATGATAGGCATGGCAAATGAGTTGGCTTCTGATTACGTTAACAAAATTAGTATTATCAAAATTGCCAAAACTGGTATTATACTCATGACAGATGGTGCCTTTCTGTAATACAAACTTACAAAAAAAATGATTTTGGAAGACCAAAACTTACCTCTCCCAGAATATACCTTATAACCATTCACTCTTCAGCTCATCTCCATCTTTACTGTAAAGTAAAAATTCAGTCAGCCTACTTTTTTACTCCTTACATTTCCATAAACTCTTTTTCACTCACATATTCCATCTTTCATATTTTATTGAGCTAGATTACTCTCCCTTTCTCTCTGTCCTTCACTTGTTTCTTTTACATTTTGCCTCCTACAGCTGCTGCAGTCTCATCTCAGTATATTTATATGCTGTATGTATCTTCACCAGTTGGAATATTGTTTATAACCCATTGTTGGCCTGCATTTGCAATTTGCCTTTACATATACTGTTTTGAATTGAGGTTGTAATGCCTTGCATTTTATTTTTTTTTCCTAACTGAAAATTGCAAGTTTTTCTTCAAAAGTGGACAACAACAGCCTATTCTGAGTTAACTTGCTATAGTTGTAGACAAAAATAAAGCAAATGACATATTTGTCATAGTTGTCATGGTTAACAAGTAGCAACATGTTTCAAAACTCAGCTGGCAGTTAACAGAGAGGTATACATTTCTGAGCTATTAATACACTGCTTCATGTGCCTAGACTATAAGGGTTTTGGTAATTTCTTCTTCATTTGCCCACTGTTCAAGTCTCAGCAAGTCTCTTACCCAGACACTGCTCACAGCTCTTCCCTGAAAAGGGACACATTGTGCTCACAGCTCTTCCCTGAAAAGGATCAAACTGTGCTCACAGGTCTTTCCTGAAAATGGACAAATTGCTTGGTGGCCTTACTTAGTCAACAAATAGGTAAAACATATAATAATAATAATAATAATAATAATAATAATAATAATAATAATAATAATAATAATAACAATAAAAGCCTCACTCTAAATGTTCTCTCACCATGCAAGAACATACTACCATAGCCTATCCTGAGCCCAGGTTGAAGTCATTTATATATGTTACTGTAGTGATGACCCACAATATTCTATAATTTAATCATCCACTTCTCCACCCCGTGAGAAGAAAGTTGCTACCTCTGAGTGAAGACTGTTAGAGCCATAGCAGGTCATAACACTACAAAAGTAAAGTAGTGAAGTTTAATTCTGTAATGATTACAACACAACAGAGATGTTTATATGATTCTTCCATCTGTTCCTGATGAGGTTAAAGTGTAAAATGATGTAAGCATACAGCTACCCATATCACAATTTGTCTATTTATTTGTAATTCTTTCTGTCATCAGTAATTGCTATCTGTCACTGAGTGATTTACTGTACTTCCTCACAGAAATAAGACAGCAATCAGAGGGTATATAATCTAGCATTTCTTGAACAGGTCTTAAATAGACTTGAACCATTTCTCCATTTCTATACATGAGACACAGACAGCACAAGTGAAAAAAAAAAAAAAACAACCTAGTATACCATTAAGAAGAACCTTGTATGAACAAACCATTTCCATAACAGTATTCCAGACTGATCCCAGTACCTATTGCAGGTTCATGTACCTGCCAGTGCTGCTATTGTCTATATGTCCACAAAACCATTTGCCTTTCATTAATCCATGAAAAAATCAAAATAAGATTCTCAATATGGCTGCACCCAAGCAATCGCTTACTGCAAACTTTGGTACAAGAAATAGCAAATAGGACAGATACAGACAAATTTGCACACAAGTCATCACACAACAAAACTCACTGCTAATGTACATCTAAGATATTTGGACTAGATGTTCTGTAACAACATTTTACTTTTTATAAGTAGTTGCTATGCTTTTGTGCTGAACATTATATCCTTGAGTCTTTTATTATTCACTAGCACTGATAACCTGCACTAGCCTTTTCCCCATTTTATTGAATAGCTTAAGATGTCTATTTCTCAGGTATCATTTAAATAATACAATGACGGCATTACAACATTATGCATTCTTGCAAGCATCAGAAGTAATTATTAGAAGATACTCGATCTTAACATGTAAGTTAGCACTTGTGGCTCTTTATTCTGTCTTTAATTTCATCATGTCATTTTCATTTCTATTGTCCTATTATTTTTATTCCACTTTGTACTGTTTCTTTGCTCTTACCACATGGTTTTCCTGTAATTTTCTGATCATCTGTCCAGTCAATCATATATCTCAAGGTCCTTGCTCTTTCTGTACTGTAGCAGAATTCTCTTCTTCAGGAATTTTCTTTCCCTCCTAACATTCTTATAATTTTACCTTTCCTTGGATAGTTTGAATGCTTATAAAATACCATATGATTATGTATGGAATTGTTCTTGTTCCAAGATTGACAGAAACAAATTATGTTATATTTTGGATGGTGCAGTGGTTAAACTGCTGCCTCGCACTACATTTTCTTTAGTTCAAATCCAATATAGGATTTCTTCTCTAGAGAATGCACGTATCCCCAGTGTGTTCATATGGGATTTTAAAGGTTGCTTTGATAGCTTCCTCCCTCATCACAAACATAATGTAAAGGAACTGGGGATCCTCTAAATTGACTTTAAATGTGCATGCAATGTGTGAGTGTGCTTCTGAGTCTTCCAGGAGACTGGCATCCTATTCAGAATTAGTTTCTATGCCTTGTACTGACTGTGTGCCAAGATAGGCTTTGACTAATCTATGACACAGAATGAAGTGGGTATTGGACAACCTGTGCCTCGTCCTCCTCACCTTTCTGTATTCAGTGTGAATTAAAATGAGACTTATTGTTTTTTTTAATATTCAACAGTTGTCTTAAAGTGCTGCATTAACAAAGGATATCATTTTGTATCCCAACATTTAGTTCATTATACATCATTAAGTAACTTCCTGTATACCACATCATCATCATCATCATCATCAAGTTCTGTGCTTTGAAATTAATAGTAATGCAATGCATGATGCAGCAAATGCATGATATGTTATATATGCCATAAGATCAGCCAGTACTGAATTAAACTAATTGTATCCAAATAAGAATGATGCATTTTATTTGACTTCTGAATGCTTTTTTATTTTAATTTTCTGTAGGATACGTCTACGTCCGAGAATGTTGCGGAATGTGTCTGTTACTGACACTAGAACTACAATTCTTGGCTCAGAAGTTAGTTGTCCAGTTGGTATCGCACCCACTGCATTTCACTGTTTGGCATGGCCTGAAGGAGAGTTAAGTACGGCACGAGGTAATCATGTCATGTAATATTGTCCAAAGCTTTCTCAACATCCCTCCAGCCACAACCTTTCTTTCCTATTTTTTTGCACATGGGGTTGGGGCATCACTTCAACAGTGGTAATCATCTAGAGCAAATGCTCACACAACCATGTACGTCAAAATGTTCAGTAACTAATTAGTTACTAAACATGCATTTTTTTTTGAGTTATGAATTCTGAATTCTGAAATGTTATCGAAATTGAAAGAATACAGTCTATTCAAAATCTTCCCACTAGGATATAGGTCCATAGATCAGAATCTAAAAACTGATAATATACAAGACAATAACATACTCCTTTCTAAAATAGGCACAAATGTTACTTTAGTGGGTGAGGTGGAGTAAAGCCTAAAAGACCTAGTCCATGCCTTTGAGTTATCAAAGTTCTCAGAACTTAGGTTTCCCATTCTCTCCTTTTGCTCCAAAACAGTCAGTCACAACTGACACCTTAGACTTTCATTGAGAAGCAGTATCGATGGGCATAAAAGTGCAGTTTTTTGGGGGGGACAAAAAAAGACCAAAACACAAACATAAAAGAGATGATCGCTCTTATAAATGCCCTGAACTCTCTGAATTGTCTGTGGTCCCTGAGACCACTTCAAGTGTTTAAGAACAACATCACAGTGATGTGGTACATAAACAAACAAGGGGGAACCACATCTTACCCCCTATGCATGCTAGCCATATTAGCATAAGGATATGACTTCATAACACAGTGTCACCCTACAGGCATCTTACATTCCATCAGTGCAAAACTGTGTGGCAGACAAGTTGAGCAGGACCAAGGTAGACTCTCATGAATGGAAATTGAATTGGGGGGGCTTCCAAAATTTCATCCATCTCAGGGGAACACATCAGGTATACCTTTTTGTATCCTCTGCTAAAAATCATCTGACAAAATCCTGTTCCAGGACTCCATGCATTAAAACCTGGAAGACAGATGCCTTTTCTTGTCCTTGGACAGGAATGTTCCTGTATACTTTTTCACCCTTTCCACTGATTTCTTGGGTACTTCTGAAGATTCAGAAGGATTCCCCAGAGATCAATGTGTTGACTCCTTTTTCCCCAGACAACAGTAGTTCTCCTTTCTTTTGGAGTTGACCAGGGCAATTACTACAAGCTTCTTCACAGACTGGATTTACTCACCCAAGATCAGGGGTGTTTGACACATCCCAACCCCAAACAACTACGACTGACTGAATGACAGCGTCTTAATGCCTTTTAGGAATCTGTTTTCTGAGGATGTGCAGCAGACATAAATGGAGATAAGAAGGCCTGCTAGTAGAAAATTATTTATTAACAAAGGAAAAAGGTTTTCCAGTTGGTTTGAACAAAAGAATCAACACCCACTTAGGGAAGTGTTTCGCTGATTTTGCAGTATTTGTGTGAGTTACTCCTCAAACAAAGATCATTGTCAGCCATTTCAGTATGTCTGTCCATGGATACCCCTCTTTCAATGCAGTCTCATGTTAAAATGTTTTTAAATGGCTTTGCAAATGAAACTTCCCAGAATACCAGTGGCTTCTGCTTGGGATCTCAGTTTTGTGTTGGAGAAGCTAACACTTACTCCATTTGAACCAGTTCATCAGGTTGAGATGAGTTTATTGATATGTAAACAATCTTACTCATTGCTCTGACCTCTGCATGAAGAGTATCTGATTTGCAGTTATGGTAGGTTATCCTTATCTCAGTTTTTACAGAGACAGGGTTTCTTGGAAAACTATTCCTTCCTTTATGCCAAAAGTGGTATTGAAGTTTACTTTGAGTCAGTCTATATATTTTCCTGTCTTCTTACTGTAACCTAAAATTCAAGCAGAAAGGACAGTTCATACCTCTGATGTCCTCAAATAGCTTAGGTACTATTTTGACAGAACAAAATCTTTCAGAACTTCTGATCATAGGATCATAGGAGATTATAGGCTATCGACCTGGAGGTCGTTTTAAGCCTAGCCAGTTCAACCTAATGTAATACCATAGAAGTACTAGTCAGTACCCAAGATTGCACTTAGTGATGACTGCTCATGTCCAGGAGGGATATTTGTGCTATCTCCATTAAGAATTTACAGTGCCCCATACACTCATCCAGGTTCCTCTTGAACAGTGTCATAGAGGTGCTCTGGTTCACATGATAGCCTGTTCCAAAGATGTGGCAGTCACTGGAAGATAAATCTGTCACTCCAGTATGTCCTATTTAAGTTGCAGGCCATATTTAATTCCCTGAAATGGGTAGCCCTAGACCCATTTGATATGCAGTAAGTTGACTAGGTTTGGGTCTTGGATTGCTCTGTAGGCCAGGTATAAGTCTCCCCTAAGAATTCTATATTATACAGAGTATAGTGACAGGGATCTTAGTCGCCCCTATAAGGTACATGTTGGGGGCCCTTGATCTTTTTGTTAGAAATCTCTGAGGTCTCTCTAATTGCTGTAGATGCTTAGTACGTTACATACCTAATGGGGTGTAATACTCAATTATGGGCCAGATAAGTGCCGAGTATAGGGGGGGTTATAACTTCTTTTGCTCTCGAGGCACTGCCTTTACTAATCAAGTGAGCTACATGGAAAGCTTTCCTTACAGTGGTAGACACATGGTGGTTGAAGTTAAGGTCACGGTCAACCTGTGATCCCAGGTCCCTTACCACTTCATGGGTACTTAGGGTATTTTATGAATTTGATAGTGTGAAGGGACATTGTTTGTGCTGAAGGGAATGATGATGCATGTTTTTGCATTTGGTTTGAGACCATGACCAAGACCGTGACTAATACACCAGTTGTTGGTCTGTGTGAGACCATCCCAGAGTATACTGACATCATTTGGGGATTCAGTAATCACCTGCAAACTTGGACAGCCACAAACCTTTAGTTTTAATCTGAATGTCTAAGAAGTATATACCAAACAGCAGGGGGTCTGGCACCAACCCCTGTTGTATCCCGCTGGTAACAGGTCTGTTGGTTGATGTGGAGTCACCCACTTTGATAGTGCGTGTCTGATTTGTGAGCCAGTTGGCAATCCATCTTGCAATGAAGGGGTTTACATTCAGTTTGCTAAGTTTATTGATAATGCCTGAATGTGGGATTGAGTCGAAAGCCTTTGCCAAGGTGAGGTATGCTGTGTGAACAGATTTGCCCTCATCAACAGCCTTTGTCACACTTTCAAAGAAGTCCACCAGATATAACAAGCAGGATCTGCCCTTCATGAAGCCAAATTGGGTAGGGTCCAGGGTTTGGAAGTCACCTATGTATTTATTTATGAGGTCCATAATGATACATTCCATGGCCTTACAGATGAGGCTGGTTAGGCTTATGGGTCTGTAATTCCCCAGGTCTGTTGCTAGGCCACCTTTGTGGAGGGGAATAACTGTAGTTGTTCTCCATTCTGTAGTAACAAACCCTGTGGTTAGGCTATGATTTAAAAGGGTACTTAGTGGTGATGCTAGTTTATGTTTCAGCCTGTTTAGAAGACAATCTGGGATGTCATCTGGTCCCATAGAGGCCATGTTCTTTGCCTTAGACAGGTCTTTGTGGACCTGATCTTCAGATATGTAAGGTGGTCGGGGGGGTTGTTGTAAGTTAGGAGGGGATAAGGGAGTGAAATTTTTGAGAAAACTATCCACTAGTACAGTCTCTATCTCTGTGGGGTGAGTGTATGTGTGATAACGTTGGCCACCAGTTCTGCACATGCTTGGGTCCTACCCTTTAGGTTAAGTACATAGCTGTAAAAGGCTTTATGGTTATCCTTGGCAGTACTTTCTGGGTTTCTCTCAAAGGAGCTCTTGGATGATCTGACAAGTTGTCTTATTGGTCTGTTAAGGCTGAGGAGGGTGCTTTTCCATTGTTGAGTCCTTATCTTTGTTTTCTTGGACAGCAACTTTTTGCATTTATTGTAGAGTTTGTTGATGCTGGAAGTCCACCATGGCAGCTTAATTTTACTTGGGGCTCTGGCTTTGATTCTGTCTGGTACAGCTGAGTTTATACACTTATGCAAGTGATTGCACAAGACTTTAGTGTAAGCTTCGGCATAGTTATGGAATGTATTTATGGGGCTTGGAATGCATTTATACCTTCACATTGGAGGGTATAGTTTGCCTTGGTGAAGTCTTTTAGACTGATTTCACCCTTTGTGACTTCTGGTGTTAGTGTCAGTTCGAAGGTGACTGATTTGTGGTCAGTTTTAAGTAATGAGGGTCCAACAGTTGCAGCAGTACACCTGTTTGACATATTGGTGAGGACCAGATCTAGAATGTTTGTTCCTCTTTGTCACTCATCTTATGTATTCTTGGGTGTTCTTTTAAGTTCTTTATTACATTAAAATGCATCAGGATGGATGACTGGAACATGAAACCTAAATGAACTAACTAACTGACTGACTGCTACACACATACATGCTTTCACTCCGGCTGCTCACTCAAAATGGCACTCTTGCATGCACGTGCTCAGTACTTACATGCACGTGCACTCTGATCTGCATCCTCTCTCTTTGATTAGTCTGTCATGCAAATGAAAATGACAATTAGATAAGCATGGAAATTATACCAACATATACAAACAATAACAGTCATGTCCAGGTTGCCATGTATCTGGGACTAGGTCTTGAGATACAATCGGACCTCTTAATGTAATAATCAGCACTGGGTTTAGCTATAGGGACAGTCACTGGGGAATGTTCTGCTTCAGGATTTTCAGGGATACTTTCAGGAACAGCAACAGATGAAGAAACATTCCTGGAACAGAAACATTGGACAGATCACTCTGAGAATTACAGTCTCAATCACAGGCAAGATGCTGTAACACTGGCTCGAGCACCGGTAGTAAATGTTTTTGATTCTGCCTGAATTCCAGTCCTTGCGACTCAATGATGTATGATCTCAGTTCCTCACACAAATGTTTCATGAGTCCTATTTGGTCAAATCCTTTTGCTGTCTGCATCCTCACTATCTCTCCTTCTTTTAATAGATTCAGAGGCTTGCTGGTTTTATTATCGAAGGACTTTTGGGACAAACGCTTCTGCAGGAGTTGTGCTTTTACTGCTTTGTTGTTTTTAACACTCGGAATCAGCAAATTCTTATTGATTGGTAGTGTGATTCTGGTTTGACTCGACATCAGTCTTTGAGCAGATGAACCAAGTAAATTGTCACAAGGAATGTTTCTGAGATTAATCAGATTAAGAAAAATGTTATTATTATCTCATTTGGATTTCTCACACTTTGAACTGCACATTCGACCAAGCCAATAGATTGTGGGTATTCAGGACTACTAGTAACATGAACAAAGTCCCATGTCTCAGCAGATATTTTGAACTGCTAACTTGTAAACTGTCCGCAATTCTCAGAAATAACTTTGTGCAGACTAAAATGGACAGAAAAATGCCTCTTCAATTTTGAAATGACAGTACTAGAAGTTAGGTTATGTGGAGCATTTCTCCCTGGGCCTCCGCTGAAAATTAGCTTGTTCCAAGTCAGACTTTTCTGGTTAACAAATGTTAAATAAAATAAATAAATAAATAGGTTAGAAAGTAGGTCAATCTCAAGCCAAATTGAATAAGAGTCTATTAATACCAAGTAATGTTGACAATTCCATTGAAAAATATCTGTAGCTACTGTCGACCAAAGTAGTTCAGGAATCTGGTTTAGCTGAAGTGGTTCTTTTTTATTGATGTGGTTTAGTACTATTACAAACAGAACAAGCTGAAAGGTAACTCTCAATTTCTTTTGACATAGAAGGCCAAAATATTAGTCCTCTAGCCCTTCTTTTGGTAGAATCAGTTCCTGGGTGGCCACAATGCAAAATTTTAATATACTCTTGTTGCAAGGATTTTGGAACAATCACTTTTGGACCTTTCTTGATGATACCATCTTCCTTCAAAATCTTGCCTCTGTAAGGAAAATACTCCTGCACATCTACTGGTAAACAAGATTGCTTTGAGGACCATCCTCAACTGATAAAGTGGTTGAGCTTATGGAGAATTGAATCTGAAACCGTGAGAGTTCTAAGCTCATCAAGATGTGTGGAAGAAAACATTTTCACTTCAGCGACTTCAAAATGAGGTTTCTCATTTTCATGCTGTTCAGTGGTATTTCTGGGTAATCTGGATAAAGTATCAGCAAGATAAAAAAGTTTGCCTTTTGTGTAAACCAAGTGGATATTGTACTTTTGCTATTTTAACATCATGTGTTGCAATCTCACAGGAGCTCTGTGCATTGGCTTTTTCAAAATAATGACCTAAAGTTGGTGGTCAGTCTCAATTTGAAAAGGTTGGCCATAAATATAATCATGGAACTTTGAACATGCAAACAGAATTGCCAAAAGCTCTTTTTCTGTTTGAGCATACTGCATCTCGGTTTGGATTAGAGTTCTGGATGCATAATCTGCTGATTTGCCCTGTTGAAGAATGAATGCACCAAGACCAAACTTTGAAGCATCACAGGGAAGAGTTATCACTATGAAGGATATCCGTTCAGTTGGTTCTTCTATTGGACAAATTACTCCTAAGTAGGGTTGCCACCTTTCGTTGTGGCTAAAACCGGAGTAAAGTCACACCCCTCGCGTCACTAGTAACCCCACCCATCCCACCCCCTCTCCCGCCCATATTCCAACCATTTTGTGATGTCATGATGACATCACCAGGTGGGGAACGCCCTCTTTTTTCATCCCCGCTGTGTGTTTTCGGCTGATTTACCATGCTTTTCTGTAAAAAAGCATAGTAAATCAGCCGATTTACAAACTCTGATAGTCTGTTTCCTTTTTGAAACAGGATACTGGAGTTTGTACAGTGTTTTCTGAACTACTGGAGAATCTGTTTGACTTCCAGATAGTCCAGAAAAAAAATGGAAGGGTGGCAACCCTAGCCCCTGGTAAAAAAAAAAAAAACCAACAATAAATAAAATCAAAGCAGAACTCATTCTCACTGAAAATCTGACAGAAAAGCTCCAACACTGGCAAGGATTTTGAATATATCAAGACTACAATCACACATTTCTAAAGAAATGCTAAATTACAAGAAAAAAAAAGAAATAAAAATAAGGAAATGAAAATCACAACTATAACTAAACCTGAATTAGAGCAACGGTAGGATGCATAAACTAACAGTTTAACAAAGTGAGTCATTAGACATCATGACAAACTTAAAAAAAAAGTCACAGACCACTTTCAAGTTCGTTTGCATTTAATATATATGCATATATACATACTATGACATACACACATATATAGAGAAACTTGTCAGATACAAATGGGTATATGATCAACAACAACTAAAAAGTAGTTGGAAGACCAACAGCTCTGGTATCTGTGTGTTAGAAAAAGCTAGTTTGAAATAAGCACAAATAAAAGTATAACACAAAAAGTCTAAAAACGTGGTGAGATATGTGGTAATCTGATACCGTAGAAAGGAGAACATCCACAGTTTTTCCAAATAGAAAAATGTGGGACTGAAAAACCCAAAGGCAGGGTATATAAGTGTTCATACACTTTAAACACATAGCACTTATTACGCACATCTGGAAGTTGAACTGTCAAACTCAAAACACAAGTTCAAGACTTTGGAAGAACTTGACAAATGACAACTTGTTCCTCCTTTTCACCAAAGTTTCTCAAACAAAGGCTGTCATTTTAATCTTTTCAATCAATCCCCTCACGCCAAGATCTTTCTAAACACAGCCATTCACTCCTCTTCTGCTACCACAACTCTGTACTTCCTGGATGAAGTATGATAGACCTGACAGCAGGTCCAGGCGGAAATAACTTGAGCTGTTAATGCATTGTCAAGGAAGATTCTGCAATGCTCTCTTACACTCAGAAGGTTCGCAGGGCGGAGGCTTGACTCCAACCAACCCCTCACTCACCTCTTCAATATTTTACCCAATTATCCCACGTCCTGTCCATTTCTTCTACCAATCTCCTAAATCTTTACTTCGACAACCACAAAATAAATAAATAAAATAATAATAAAAAAATCCAAGCTCAGTGGACCTGTTACAAAATAAGACTGCTTTATAGTTAGAGGATCAGAAACTTAGCACACCAGGCTAGTGCTTCTGCCAAATCTGAATACCAAAACCATTTGACAGTCACTAGGTACAGACAGTCCTTGCTCAACAACAATGCTGACATTAACTTTTTTAACGCTAAACTTACTTGGTCAGCAACAATGACTGTTATTTCTAGCATGGGGGTCCTTCACAGAAAAGAAGTCACAAAGTCCTTAACTCGTAATTTCTAGCCAAATCCTGTGTACTCACGCTCTAATGCCGCTGGTACCAAGAACTCCCTCACTTGGTGCTAAAAAGCCGCTGCTACATCGGCTAAGGCTTAGAGGTGCAGTTCTCAGGGCAGAACATCTAGTCCTGAGCCAATCGAACAAATCTTATCATTACTCGATTGGTAAACACCACCTGGAGGCAAAGGTTCAAGTGCGGTGTAACAGTAGCTGACTGTAAAAGGAAACAGCAGCTAGAAAATGGAAATTCTTGAACGTTGCTCTTAGTAGAGTATATCATTCATTTCAACCAAATGTTTCACAGCTCGAAAATGAATGCCATGTATTGATGTTTCCTGCAGATATAGGAGTGTGTTGATAATGTGTAGGTACACATCGCATTCCCTGAACCTTCTTTATGTTTTGAGAAAAAATTTACTCTTTTTGGCGAACATCTCACCTGCTATAAGTCAAACACAGTTTCAAACAGTGTTGAAGTTTCCATAAAACCGCGCAAATTAATGAGCCTTCTTAATTTATCGGTAAGATATTATACTGTGTCCGGAGTCCGGTTTTGAATGAAATTGGTAACCGGACAATTTGACAGAAAACCAGACAGTCTGGTCAAAAACTGGACAGCTGGCAACCCTACTCCTAAGTGCACCATTCTGTCTAGCTCAGCTTTTACTCTGCCTTACAAGGCTACTGGAAGTTTCCATGCTGGTCTCATGACTGGGCTTACCTCATGGTCTAACTTCCTGGAGTATACAACTGGGAGTTTGCCTAACTTGCCTCCAAAAATATCTGCATAGTCAGAAAAAATAGTTTGTGCAAATATTTCATTGTAACACGTGCTTATATGGTGGGCTTCTTTATTAAATGAAAGCAGTCCCATTCTCAAACTGTCCTTGAGGCCTAATAATGTCTGTACGTGTCTCTTGACTATGTAAAATTGCAAGTCATAGCTGTTCCCAGCAGAATAACATGAAAGCACTACTGAGCCTTGGGTATGAATTTCTTCACCACCATAAGCAACAAGCTTCACACACCTTGCCAGAATAAATTTCTCACCAGATTTTACTCTTGCAAACATATCTGCTGACATAACATTGCACTTTGAACCAGTATCAACTTTGAGCTCTACAGGTCTCCAATTAATCTGAACAGTACAAAATACTTTGTTCTTTGCCCACACATCTACATTGACTGTTTCACGAAGCACAGGCACACCATCAACATAAAAAGTAGGGTTGCAGCTTTCTAATTGATTAACTTGCCTCTTTGAATGCTCTTTTGAAATTAGTCCACTTTTTACATGTGGGGCACTGCTGACCAAAAGCTAAGCACTTCTCTTGCTTGGGCTGATGGCTACCTCCACAATTACGACAGTTGACTATGAGGCTTGTCAGAGGTTTTGCTGAGTCACCCCTCTGCCTTACTGAGTATGCCCTGGGTTTTACTGTAGCTGCTCTGGGTTTTGCTGAAGTGACCACACCCTTAGGCCTGTATTGTTTAACCTCGTGCTGCATACTATCAACATTTGCACTGGAAGGCACTGCAAGCATGCATTTCTCATTTGTCAGCACAGCCATGTGCTTTTCTGTAAGCTCATATATCTGACAAAACACTATGGCCTTTTTTAAAGTTAAATCACTGTCTTGAAGAAAAATCTTTCTCACTGCAACATCTTTAATACCACACACAAGCCTGTCTTTTATCAAGTCATCTCTCAGATCACCAAATCTGCACATTTTAGCCTTATTTCTCAAGTCAGTTATATATGCTGCAAAAGTTTTACCAGGCTTTTGAGCTCTTGTGGAAAATATGTGCTTTTCCACTGAAATATTCGTTTGAGGTTTGTACATTTCTCTAAATTTATGTTTTAAGCACTCAGGGTCTTCCCATGTTTCAGCCAGTACCACAACATAGCAGTCTTTCCCCTCCCCGGCAAACACAGCAGGTGCATACACAAATGAACATTCCCTTTCAGTGGCTTATGAACCAGCTAGATTAAGCAGAATAAATGCTTTTGTATGTGCATCTTTATTAGAAAAAACAGCCTGTATGAAAATATTGTACTCTTGCTCAAACACTCTCCAATTTTCTGCAACATTATTATTAAAAGAAAGTGGACCAGGTCTGCAAAATCCTTCTGCTATGCCAACAAATTGTTTTTAGACACAGTACAGACTTGGCTGTTGTAATTATGTCAAACATGCACACCAGGTCCTTGAAAAATATTCAACTGCACAACAATCTCTTTGAAATAACTGTTCTCTGTGAAATGACTGTACTGTAAAACTGACACACTTGAAAACACTTTGCACACTTCAGATATTTCGAATAGCCTCAGTTAATATGAAAAAGTGAATATAGTGAAAAAACATGGTTGTTTTCCCCTTTTTATGCATTTTATGAGCTTTGGAAGTTATTTTAAGCATTTTTGTAAGCATTTCAAATACTTTTATCAATATGTCACAGTTCTGAACATTTCGTTTAATTAGAAATTTGTTTTGAATATTTTGAATGTTTTGTTTTATATTCATTGAGTAAAAAAAATCATTTAAACGAGTTTTAGTACCTGGAATGATCTTTCTATCCTGTTTGTGAAATGTTTGAGCTTCAGATGATTCACTTCTGTATATTCCCCCAGTTGTAACTGCATGCCTCATGGTTTTGAAGAAGTTTAACTTTGGATCCCATTCTGACACCATGTTGCTTGTCTTATGTATTCAAATAAGATGATAAGGCCTGGGTGTTCATGTAAGTTCTTTATTACACACAAACACATCAGGATGGTGACTGGAACATAAAACCCAAGTGAACTAACGGACTGACTGCTACACACATACATGCCTTCACTCCAGCTGCTCACTCAAAATGGCACTCTTGCTTGCATGTGCTCAGTACTTACATGCATGTGACCATGGACTGGAATGGCTCATAAAGGTACAACACACACTGTGATCTACACTCTGGTCAGGGGAATGATCAGTTGATCATTTCCTGTGAGGGTAAGATGAAAGATCAACTTGTGCCAGAGTAGACTATTTCCACATGGTTGTCTCAGACTATTACCTTTTGATATTCCTACCATAACAAAACTGTTCTAGGCAGGGTCAATGCTCACTCTCCCAGGACCTTTGCTTCATCTATGGTTTTTGGAAAGGTTTGAACTCTAGAAGTATTCTAGAAGTAGCAACTTGGTCCTCTGTGCATACTAGCACTATAAGCAAAATTCCTGCTCCAGGTTATGAACAGGCTTTGCTAGGATCATTCTCCAGGGGCTCCTGGACCCTTCTCCTACTTCCTTCCAGTTTTTTTTAAGCTATGGTAATAGCTTATGCTAGTGCAGCAGTGATTATAATAACAGAGTTGTGTAAGTAAACTTACCATAACAGTACAACTTTGAATGATCACTGCTGTAGTAGCAGCTAAATTCCTTAATTGTGGATGTATCATTTTTTCATCTTGGGGCTTAAATTACCTCTCTCAGTTGGCATGAAAGGGCTTAGTACCCAAACCAGACTTTTTGTCAGCTCATCTTGAGCTGACTAATGGTTTGGTGTCATGAATCTTCAAAGGCTACCAGTCTGTTATATCCTGTCAGCACTATCATTCGAACATCTATTGTTATGATAAGTTTACTTATACAGATATACTTCACCAGCAAACATGGACTATTGTGCTTATTACCTTTAGGTCTTTACTTGTTCAGTTTTAATACCAATATAGATTGCGTAGCTGTAACAATAAAGACAACCCTGGAACATATGACAATTGTTGGAGTGTACAGACCACCAAAGTCAAGTGCTGATGACCTACAGGAATTCATACATTTCTTGCTTGAAACACAGGTGGGAAGAATAACAGTGGGTGGGAACTTAAATTTACATGAAACAGACTGGAATAATATTGATTCAACAACATTAGTAAGGACATTATTTCAACATATGTTCAGAAACAACAATTGCTTCAGATTGTAAAAAAAAATCTTTCAAGGAATGGAACATGCTAGACATTGTTTGTGTCCCTAAAGAAATTACTGTTACTTCATGACTGTAAAAAAATCTACCAGGGAACAAGACATACTAGGCATTGTTTGTGTTTGTAAAGAAATTACTGTTACTTCATGTCAAGTTTTGTCACTGTTGATGTGCAGTGATCATGGAGTTATAAAGGTTAATTTGTTGCTGTATAATTTTGCCAAAATGAAATCTAAACCAATGCACAGAAAGTTAATTACAGATTATATGGAAGCAAAACAGTCAATGTGTAAAACTAACTGGAGTGATGCATTCAATGGAAACAATGCAGAAGAAATGTAGAAAGTTTTGAAACAGAATTATTTGAACACAAAAAAAAAAATATTAATATCAGGATTTAGGCACACAATGTCAGGATGATATATTTCCATAAGAACAAGATACTTGATTAAGGTAGGTTGTAAAAAGTATAAGAAATGGAAAAGGGGTTGAACTACAACTCTGAAAACAATAGACAGACAAATTAAGTATAGTGTGAGACAAGATCAAGTAAAATTGGAAGAAAATTTATATGAAGATACTGAGCGCAATAGGAAACCATTTTATAGATATATAAGATGTGGAAGGAGTAAAGACATAAAAACTGATAAACTGTATATAGAGTCTAAAATTTATTCTCAGACACAATAGATTCTAGATATATTTACAAAATCTTATGCAAAACAATTTGGCACCACAAAAGGGGTGTTAAGGTATCCTAGAGACATCCAGGTAACCTCAGATACTGAAATCAAATTAGATTATATTGAAAAAGAACTATGCAAACTGGATCCAAATAAAACACAGGGAGGGGATAAAATTAGTAATAATAACCTGAAAACACTTCAGCAAGAACTTCCAATACCATTATATCTATTATCAATTAATTCTGATACTGTATAAATACAGGGAGATTCCACAAGACTGGAGACATACACTTATTAAACCTGTCTTTCAGGGAAAGGGGTATAGGACAAACCTGGAGTCATATAAACCATTGTCTACTTTCATGTTGTGGAAAAATAATGGAGAAGGTAATACTGGATAAGTTATTGTCAGAATTGGAAAGGTTAGGACTTGAAACCATATATCAGCATGCATATGTTGAAAATAGATCTATTACTACCTGTAACACAATGTTCAATAACAATATAATAAAAGTTATGAATGAAAAATTGTGCTATGATGTAATTTATGCAAGCAATAATGCCCAACAGGGTGTGTTAATGTGTAATTAATGCCCACCTCTACACCCCTGGAAGGGCATTAATTACACATTAACACACACCCTGGAAGGCATTATTGCACTTAGAGAATGGGCTGTCTGTAAAATTCTTGTGTTTTACTTACATATATATATTTTTTATTAATGTATTTTTTTAGTATATTTTTGATGTAAAATAATTCCTCCTCCTAATGTTTCAAACTTCCTGTAATATATATTAATGGTGTTGGAAGAAGCATTTTACATCCAAAATATAACATTTAAAAAATAACCAGGTATTCACTTTATTTTTTGGTCCCTTACTCCTAAATCATTTGGTTGGCACTCATTGGAGATTAAAATTACTAAATAATTACATACATTTGAGCTTCAGACTTTTATTTCCATCAGAAAATTCATGTTAACGTAAATCCTTTACTTAAGAAACTTTATAATTTTATTAGAGCAATAACTAAAATCTGTTTCTGTTTTAGTGTCTTTCCCCTTTACTTTAGGTTTTATCCAGATTTCTTCAGCTGAAAAGTGCAGAGGTATGCAAACCTCTTTACTGCTGCTGCTTTCAGTAGTCATCTCACTCACTCACTCTATCTCACATACACACACACACACACACACACACACACACACACACACACACACACACACACACACACACACACACACACACACACACACACACACACACACACACACACACACACACACACACACACACACACGCACAAACACACATCTCTGCTTCAGAAAAATGCATGATAACGAAAACCCTGTTATTCTAGCAACTTTCTAAGTTTATAAGAGCAGTATTTAAAAATCTGACCCTATTTTTAGCCCTTTGTTTCCTCATTATTTGTGGCTCTGTCTAGCGTTCTTGTGCAGAGAGGTATAGCTGAGAGAAATGCAAAGCTCTTATGTGATGCCACCAGGGATCATTCTATCACTCTCACCTTTCAGTTTGTCTGTCTCACTCACATACACACACACACACACACACACACACACACACACACACACACACACACACACACACACACACACACACACACACACACACACACACACACACACACACACACACTTTTTATTTTACTCACTAAACAGCAGAAGCGCTGCTTAGCAAGTGTAAAATAGTAGCTCAGCCAATCTCTCTCTTACACTCATACATGCATACACTCTCATACACAGACATAAACACATAAACACACATTTTTTTTACTTTTTTACATTTTACACTCACTAAACAACAGAAGCGCTGCTTAGCGAGAGTAAAATAATGGTGGTTGTTAATTTTTTTCTGCCCGAGCTCCATGGCGGCTTGATATGCTGCTGTGAAGTAGCGTACTCGTTTTTCAGCGGACATTCCTTGTAAATTAATACCCTGCTGGAGAACGCTCATTCCCCAATCAGGGTACTGATGTACAGTAAGCCCATTCTCTAACTAGATTTAATTTCAGCACTTGACAGGGTCATACACAAAACACTGCTCAATAAATTAGAACAATTTGGTGCTGATGTACTCTTGATAAAGATGGATAGCTACATGGCTTACAAATAGGACATGGCAAGTATCATAGCAATTGGACAGGTGAAATTCTTGGTTACACTCACAGCATCCCACAGGGCTCTGTCCTAGCTCCATACTTTATTAGACTGTGTATCTTTCAGATCTATCTTTTTCATCTAAGGTGTTAGACAATCTGTATGCAGATGACTTGAAATTGGGTAAGCTGAATACATGTGTTGCAGATAGGGGACATCTGCAAAAAAAAAAAAACTTGACAAAATTGACCATTTGAGCACAGGAGAATAATATGTTGATAAATACATCAAAAACTAAGCGTATGCGATTTGGGAGACAAACATTGAAAGGTGCATATTTAATACAGCACACATTAATTGAAATTGTAGATTCATTTAAAAACCTGGGTGTATAGGTAGATAAAACTCTGAGTTTTTCTAATCATATCAACCAATTGGTTAATGATAGTTAAAGAACTATAGGTTGTATAAAATGATTTATAAAGTCTAGGAAATCAGAAATGATGATGTCATTGTTCATTAGCTACATTAGAACCAGACCTGAGTATAGAATAACAACATGGAAACCCTATAAAAAAACAAGCATGAGTATACTGGAAACAGTTCAGTGGAAATATACCAAGGGAATCCATAGACATGAAAATTTAAGTTACTATGAAAGACTAAAATATCTGAACTTGCACAGTATCTCATGTAGATATTTAAGAGGAGATCTTATTCAGGTATATAGGGCATTTAGAAACACTTATCTCTGGGAATGTTTGGAGTTATCAAAAAGTAGTAGAGAATCAGCAGACAACCTATGTAGGATATTCTATAGGAATGAGAAGTGTACAACCTGATTCTTGAGAGAGTAGCTGATACATGGAACAGACTACCAAACTGCATTAAACAATTACTAGTTTAGATATTTTTTAAGAACAGCCTGAAAATGTATTATCTGAACAATTGTTTTTGTATATTGACAGGCTGGAGGGTATTAATGACCATGTTTGAAATATGTGTATGTATGTATGCATGTATGCATGTTTCAGGCACCAAAGGGAGATATTATCAGGACACAGCAGGCATCAAACCCCACTGTCCCAGGCCATTCCCTCCAAAGTCTGATACTTCATTAAAAAAATATGTAAACATGCTCTAGATGCAGACAAAATGAACCCATTTACCTGTGGTTTCCTTGTGGGGACCTGACGTGCAAGCATTACAGCCATCCTTGATGTCTTGGAAGTATCCACCCATATAAGAGTAATTCTTGTGTCCACAGGCATGAGTCTCCATTAATACCCATATGTTAAGTGGCCACCCCTGGAGAATAGTGGATGTCTGTGCCAACCATCCTGGAGCATCTATAATGCACGTGTCGGGTACACTATTTCCTGGTACTATGGAGACTTATACCTGGCCTACAGAGCAACCCAAGACCCAAACCTAGTCAACTTACTGCATATCAAATGGTTCTAGGGCTACCCATTCCAGGGACTTTAATATGGCCTGCAACTTAAATAGGACATGCTGGAGTGACAGATTTATCTTCCAGTGACTGCCACATCTTTGGAACAGGCTATCGTGTGAACCAGAGCACCTCTATGACACTGTTCAAGAGGAACCTGGATGAGTGCATGGGGCACTGTAAATTCTTAATGGAGATAGCACAAATAATCCTCCTGGACATGAGCAGTCATCACTAAGTGCAATCTTGGGTACTGACTTGTACCTCTATGGTATTACATTAGGTTGAACTGGCTAGGCTTAAAATGACCTCCAGGTCGATAGCCTATAATCTGATCAGAAGTGCTGAAAGATTTTGTTCTGTCAAAATACTACCTGAGCTGTCTGAGGACATCAGAGGTATGAACTGTTCTTTCTGCTTGAATTTTAGATTATGGTAAGAAGATAGGAAAATATATAGACTGACTCAAAGTAAACTTCAATACCACTTTTGGCATAAAGGAAGGAATAGTTTTCCAAGAAACTGAGATAAGGTTAACCTACCATAATTGCAAATCAGATACTCTTCATGCAGAGGTCAGAGCAATGAGTAAGATTCTTTACATATCAATAAACTCATCTCAACCTGATGAACTGGTTCAAATGGAGTAAGTGTTAGCTTCTCTAACACAAAACTGAGATCCCAAGCAGATGCCACTGGTATTCTGGAAAGTTTCATTTGCAAAGCCATTTAAAAACATTTTAACATGAGACTGCATTGAAAGAGGGGTATCCATGGGCAGACATACTGAAATGGCTGGCAAATAAACTTTGTTTGAGGAGTAACTCCAGGGTTACCACCTGTCCCACTTTGTGAGGGACAGTCCCTCTTTGAGAAGTTGTGTCCTGCAAAAAAAAATTGAAAAAAATGGCAAATGTCCTGAGATTTTAGGACAAAAACATTTCCTATATTTTCTTTAATACTTGCATAAAACAGTTATTTTGTATCTGAAACACTTAAATGTTATAAGGAACAAAATAAGCAACTCAAATGCTACAAGAATAAGCTTTTATTTTGGCAAAAAAGAGAAGTTCTGTCTTTTGTATTGGCCGTGGTAATGTTTTGCCCTGCAAAATCTGACGTTTCTACAAAAAATGTCCCACTTTGGGCATTTGAAAAGGTGGCAACCCTAAGTAACTCACACAAATACTGCAAAATCAGTGAAACACTTGCCCTAAGTGGGTGTTAGTTCTTTTGTTCAAACCAACCGGAAAACCTTTTTCATTTGTTAATAAATGATTTTCTATTAGCAGGCCTTCTTATCTCCATTAATGTCTGCTGCACATCCTCAGAAAACAGATTCCTAAAAGGTATTAAGACACTGTCATTCAGTCAGTCGTAGTTGTTTGGGGTTGGGATGTGTCAAACACCCCTGATCTTGGGTGAGTAAATCCAGTCTGTGAAGAAGCTTGTAGTAATTGCCCTGGTCAACTCCAAAAGAAAGGAGAACTACTGTTGTCTGGGCCAAAAGGAGTCAACACATTGATCTCTGGGGAATCCTTCAGAATCTTCAGAAGTACCCTAGAAATCAGTGGAAAGGGTGAAAAAGTATACAGGGACATTCCTGTCCAAGGACAAGAAAAGGCATCTGTCTTGTTAAGAGTTTCAAGTTTATTAGTTTTGTTCTCTTGTGAAACCTCAGAGACTGTTATGTAATGATCATTGTGGTTACTTATTGTTGTCTTGCATCATGGTATTGTTGAATTCCATGTTTTTTTGCATAATATTGTCTTCAATATTCTGTTTATTATGATCATCACGATCAGCTGTTTTAATCATGTCTCATACAATTGAAAGCTCCTGCTCCCATCACCATCGTTGGTAGCTGCAGGTTGTCTACAACAGACATTATGGACCCTGCTACACCAATAGCAGTGGCTTCAGGAGTTGCTGGATGCTGTTTAGAGTTAGGTTCAGCAGTGTGGTACAGGCTGCATCTGTTCAACAGACCTTGTCTTGTCTGTGTCGCATTTCAGCTCCCAAGTCATCTAAATACTAGAACTGCATCTTAAGAGTATGTAAACACTCATCTCTGGGCAGTATTATCATCACTATCTGCTTTCTCAACTGCTGTTTGGTGCTTCAAATAGGGATGACCAGCCATTGCTTACATCCAACACCAACCACAAGATGAACAGTGACAATGCCAAATGCATAATACCAGGAAATAGTGTACCAGACGCGTGCATTATAGATGCTCCAGGATGGTTGGCACAGATATCGACTATTCTCCAGGGGTGACCACTTAACATATGGGTATTAATGGAGATTCATGCCTGTGGACACAAGAATTACTCTTATATGGGTGGATACTTCCAAGACATCAAGGATGGCTGTAATGCTTGCAAGTCAGTTCCCCACAAGGAAACCATAGGTAAATGGGTTCATTTTGTCTGCATCTAGAGCATGTTTACGTATTTTTTTAATGAAGTATCAGACTGGGACAGTGGGGTTTGATGCCTGCTGTGTCCTGATAATATCTCCTTTGGTGCCTGAAACATACATACATGCATACGTACATACATACATACACATATTTCAAACATGGTCATTAATACCCTCCAGCCTGTCAATATACAAAAACAATTGTTCAGATAATACATTTTCAGGCTGTTCTTAAAAAATATCTAAACTAGTAATTGTTTAATGCAGTCTGGTAGTCTGTTCCATGTATCAGCTACTCTCTCAAGAATCAGGTTGTACACTTCTCATTCCTATAGAATATCCTACATAGGTTGTCTGCTGATTCTCTACTACTTTTTGATAACTCCAAACATTCCCAGAGATAAGTGTTTCTAAATGCCCTATATACCTGAATAAGATCTCCTCTTAAATATCTACATGAGATACTGTGCAAGTTCAGATATTTTAGTCTTTCATAGTAACTTAAATTTTCATGTCTATGGATTCCCTTGGTATATTTCCACTGAACTCTTTCCAGTATACTCATGCTTGTTTTTTATAGGGTTTCCATGTTGTTATTCTGTACTGAAGTCTGGTTCTAATGTAGCTAACAAACAATGACATCATCATTTCTGATTTCTGACTTTATAAATCATTTTATACAACCTATAGTTCTTTAACTATCATTAACCAATTGGTTGATATGATTAGAAAAACTCAGAGCTTTATCTACCTATACACCCAGGTCTTTAAATGAATCTACAATTTCAATTAATGTGTGCTGTATTAAATATGCACCTTTCAATGTATATCTCCCAAATCGCATACACTTAGTTTTTGATGTATTTATCAACATATTATTCTCCTGTGCTCAAATGGTCAATTTGATCAAGTTTTTTTTACAGATGTCTCCTATCTGCAACACATGTATTCAGCTTACCCAATTTCAAGTCATCTGCATACAGATTGTCTAACACCTTAGATGAAAAAGATAGATCTGAAAGATACACAGTCTAATCAAGTATGGACCTAGGACAGAGCCCTGTGGGACGCTGTGAGTGTAACCAAGAATTTCACCTGTCCAATTGCTATGATACCTGTCATGTCCTATTTGTTAGCCATGTAGCTATCCATCTTTATCAAGAGTACATCAGCACCAAATTGTTCTAATTTATTGAGCAGTGTTTTGTGTATGACCCTGTCAAGTGCTGAAATTACATCTAGTTAGAGAATGGGCTTACTGTACATCAGTACCCTGATTGGGGAATGAGCGTTCTCCAGCAGGGTATTAATTTACAAGGAATGTCCGCTGAACTTCACAGCAGCATATCGCCATGGAGCTCGGGCAGAAAAAATTAACAACCACCATTATTTTACTCCTGTTGTTTAGTGAGTGTAAAATGTAATGTGTTTATGTGTTTATGTCTGTGTATGAGAGTGTATGCATGTATGAGTGTGAGAGATTGGCTGAGCTACTATTTTACACTTGCTACTGCTGTTTAGTGAGTAAAATAAAAAGTGTGTGTGTGTGTGTGTGTGTGTGTGTGTGTGTGTGTGTGTGTGTGTGTGTGTGTGTGTGTGTGTGTGTGTGTGTGTGTGTGTGTGTGTGTGTGTGTGTGTGTGTGTGTGTGTGTGTGTGTGTGTGTGTGTGTGTGTGTGTGTGTGTGTGTGTGCATGTGAGACAGAGTGAGTGAGTGAGATGACTGCTGAAAGCAGCAGCAGTAAAGAGGTTTGCATACCTCTGCACTTTTCAGCTGAAGAAATCTGGATAAAACCTAAAGTAAAGGGGAAAGACACTAAAACAGAAACAGATTTTAGTTATTGCTCTAATAAAATTATAAAGTTTCTTAAGTAAAGGATTTACGTTAACATGAATTTTCTGATGGAAATAAAAGTCTGAAGCTCAAATGTATGCAATTATTTAGTAATTTTAATCTCCAATGACGGCCAACCAAATGATTTAGGAGTAAGGGACCAACAAATAAAGTGAATACCTGGTTATTTTTTAAATGTTATATTTTGGATGTAAAATGCTTCCTCCAACACCATTAATATATATTACAGGAAGTTTGAAACATTAGGAGGAGGAATTATTTTACATCAAAAATATACTAAAAAAAATACATTAATAAAAAATATATATATATGTAAGTAAAACGCAAGAATTTTATAGACAGCCCATTCTCTAAGTGCAATAATGCCTTCCAGGGTGTGTGTTAATGTGTAATTAATGCCCTTCCAGGGGTGTAGAGGTGGGCATTAATTACACATTAACACACCCTGTTGGGCATTATTGCTTGCATAAATTACATCATAGCACAATTTTTCATTCATAACTTTTATTATATTGTTATTGAACATTGTGTTACAGGTAGTAATAGATCTATTTTCAACATATGCATGCTGATATATGGTTTCAAGTTCTAACCTTTCCAATTCTGACAATAACTTATCCAGTATTACCTTCTCCATTATTTTTCCACAACATGAAAGTAGACAATGGTTTATATGACTCCAGGTTTGTCCTATACCCCTTTCCCTTAAAGACAGGTTTAATAAGTGTATGTCTCCAGTCTTGTGGAATCTCCCTGTATTTATACAGTATCAGAATTAATTGATAATAGATATAATGGTATTGTAAGTTCTTGCTGAAGTGTTTTCAGGTTATTATTACTAATTGTATCGCCTCCCTGTGCTTTATTTGGATCCAGTTTGCATAGTTCTTTTTCAATATAATCTAATTTGATTTCAGTATCTGAGATTACCTGGATGTCGCTAGGATACCTTAACACCCCTTTAGTGGTGCCAACTTGTTTTGCATAAGATTTTGTACATATATCTAGAATCTATTGTGTCTGAGAATAAATTTTAGACTCTATATACAGTTTATCAATGTTTATGTCTTTACTCCTCCCACATCTTATATATCTATAAAATGGTTTCCTATTGTGCTTAATATCTTCATATAAATCTTCTTCCAATTTTACTTGATCTTGTCTCACACTATACTTAATCTGTCTGTATATTGTTTTCAGAGTTGTAGTTCAACATATTTTCCATTTCTTTTACTTTTTACAACCTACCTTAATCAAGTATCTTGTTCTTATGGAAATATATCATCCTGACATTGTGTGCCTAAATCCTGATATTAAACTTTTTTTTTTTTGTTACATTCAAATTATTCTGTTTCAAAACTTTCTACATTTCTTCTGCATTGTTTCCATTGAATGCATCACTCCAGTTAGTTTTACACATTGACTGTTTTGCTTCCATATAATCTGTAATTAACTTTCTGTGCATTGGTTTAGATTTCATTTTGGCAAAATTATACAGCAACAAATTAACCTTTATAAAACCATGATCACTGCACATCAACAGTGACAAAACTTGACATGAAGTAACAGCAATTTCTTTACAAACACAAACAATGCCTAGTATGTCATGAAGTAACAGTAATTTCTTTAGGGACACAAACAATGTCTAGCATGTTCCATTCCTTGAAATATTTTTTTTTTTACAATCTGAAGCGATTGTTGTTTCTGAACATATGTTGAAATAATTTCCTTACTAATGTTGTTGAATCAATATTATTCCAGTCTGTTTCATGTAAATTTAAGTTCCCAGCCACTATTATTCTTCCCACCTGTGTTTCAAGCAAGAAATGTATGAGTTCCTGTAGGTCATCAGCACTTGACTTTGGTGGTCTGTACACTCCAACAATTGTCATATGTTCCAGGGTTGTCTTTATTGTTACAGCTACGCAATCTATATTGGTATTAAAACTGAACAAGTAAAGACCTAAAGGTAATAAGCACAATAGTCCATGTTTGCTGGTGAAGTACATCTGTATAAGTAAACTTATCATAACAATAGATGTTCGAATGATAGTGCTGACAGGATATAACAGACTGGTAGCCTTTGAAGATTCATGACACCAAACCATTAGTCAGCTCAAGATGAGCTGACAAAAAGTCTGGTTTGGGTACTAAGCCCTTTCATGCCAACTGCTGAGAGAGGTAATTTAAGCCCCAAGATGAAAAAATGATACATCCACAATTAAGGAATTTAGCTGCTACTACAGCAGTGATCATTCAAAGTTGTACTGTTATGGTAAGTTTACTTACACAACTCTGTTATTATAATCACTGCTGCACTAGCATAAGCTATTACCATAGCTTAAAAAAAACTGGAAGGAAGTAGGAGAAGGGTCCAGGAGCCCCTGGAGAATGATCCTAGCAAAGCCTGTTCATAACCTGGAGCAGACATTTTGCTTATAGTGCTTTATAATAGTATGCACAGAGGACCAAGTTGCTACTTCTAGAATACTTCTAGAGTTCAAACCTTTCCAAAAACCATAGATGAAGCCAAGGTCCTGGGAGAGTGAACTTTGACCCTGCCTAGAACAGTTTTGTTATGGTAGGAATATCAAAAGGTAATAGTCTGAGACAACCATGTGGAAATAGTCTACTCTGGCACAAGTTGATCTTTCATCTTACCCTCACAGGAAATGATCAACTGATCATTCCCCTGACAAGAGTGTAGATCACAGTGTGTGTTGTACCTTTATGAGCCATTCCAGTCCATGGTCACATGCATGTAAGTACTGAGCACATGCAAGCAAGAGTGCCATTTTGAGTGAGCAGCTGGAGTGAAGGCATGTATGTGTGTAGCAGTCAGTCAGTTAGTTTGCTTGGGTTTTATGTTCCAGTCATCCATCCTGATGTGTTTGTGTGTAATAAAGAACTTACATGAACACCCAAGCCTTATCATCTTATTTGAATACATAAGACAAGCAACATGGTGTCAGAATGGGATCCAAAGTTAAACTTCTTCAAAACCATGAGGCATGCAGTTACAACTGGGGGAATATACAGAAGTGAATCATCTGAAGCTCAAACATTTCACAAACAGGATAGAAAGATCATTCCAGGTACTAAAACTCGTTTAAATGATTTTTTTACTCAATGAATATAAAACAAAACATTCAAAATATTCAAAACAAATTTCTAATTAAACGAAATGTTCAGAACTGTGACATATTGATAAAAGTATTTGAAATGCTTACAAAATGCTTAAAATAACTTCCAAAGCTCATAAAATGCATAAAAAGGGGAAAACAACCATGCTTTTTCACTATATTCACTTTTTCATATTAACTGAGGCTATTTGAAATATTTGAAGTCTGCAAAGTGTTTTCAAGTGTGTCAGTTTTACAGTACAGTCATTTCACAGAGAACAGTTATTTCAAAGAGATTGTTGTGCAGTTGAATATTTTTCAAGGATCTGGTGTGCATGTTTGACATAATTACAACAGCCAAGTCTGTACTGTGTCTAAAAACAATTTGTTGGCATAGCAGAAGGATTTTGCAGACCTGGTCCACTTGCTTTTAATAATAATTTTGCAGAAAATAGGAGAGTGTTTGAGCAAGAGTACAATATTTTCATACAGGCTGTTTTTTCTAATAAAGATGCACATACAAAAGCATTTATTCTGCTTAATCTAGCTGGTTCATAAGCCACTGAAAGGGAATGTTCATTTGCGTATGCACCTGCTGTGTTTGCCGGGGAGGGGAAAGACTGCCATGCTGTGGCACTGGCTGAAACATGGGAAGACCCTGAGTGCTTAAAACATAAATTTAGAGAAATGTACAAACCTCAAATTAATATTTCAGTGGAAAATCACATATTTTCCACAAGAGCTCAAAAGCCTGGTAAAACTTTTGCAGCATATATAACTGACTTGAGAAATAAGGCTAAAATGTGCAGATTTGGTGATCTGAGAGATGACTTGATAAAAGACAGGCTTGTGTGTGGTATTAAAGATGTTGCAGTGAGAAAGATTTTGCTTCAAGACAGTGATTTAACTTTAAAAAATGCCATAGAGTTTTGTCAGATATATGAGCTTACAGAAAAACACATGCCTATGCTGACAAATGAGAAATGCATGCTTGCAGTGCCTTCCAGTGCAAATGTTGATTGTATGCAGCACGAGGTTAAACAATACAGGCCTAAGGGTGTGTTCACTTCAGCAAAACCCAGAGCAGTTACAGTAAAACCCAGGGCACACTCAGTAAGGCAGAGGGGTGACTCAGTAAAACCTCTGACAAGCCTCATAGTCAACTGTCGTAATTGTGGAGGTAGCCATCAGCCCAAGCAAGAGAAGTGCTTAGCTTTTGGTCAGCAGTGCCCCACATGTAAAAAGTGGACTAATTTCAAAAGAGCATTCAAAGAGGCAAGTTGATCAATTAGAAAGCTGCAACCCTACTTTTTATGTTGATGGTGTGCCTGTGATTGGTGAAACAGTCAATGTAGATGTGTGGGCAAAGAACAAAGTATTTTGTACTGTTCGGATTAATTGGAGACCTGTAGAGCTCAAAGTTGATACTGGTTCAAAGTGCAATGTTATGTCAGCAGATATGTTTGCAAGAGTAAAAGCTGGTGAGAAATTTGTTCTGGCAAGGTGTGTGAAGCTTGTTGCTTATGGTGGTGAAAAAATTCATACCCAAGGCTCAGTAGTGCTTTCATGTTATTCTGCTGGGAACAGCTATGACTTGCAATTTTACATAGTCAAGAGACACGTACAGACATTATTAGGCCTCGAGGACAGTTTGAGAATGGGACTGCTTTCATTTAATAAAGAAGTCCACCATATAAGCACGTGTTACAATGAAATTTTTGCACAAACTATTTTTTCTGACTATGCAGATATTTTTGGAGGCAAGTTAGGCAAACTCCCAGTTGTATACTCCAGGAAGTTAGACCATGAGGTAAGCCCAGTCATAAGACCAGCATGAAAACTTCCAGTAGCCTTGTAAGGCAAAGTCAAAGCTGAGCTAGACAGAATGGTGCACTTAGGAGTAATTTGTCCAATAGAAGAACCAACTGAATGGATATCTTCATAGTGGTAACTCTTCCCTGTGATGCTTCAAAGTTTGGTCTTGGTGCATTCATTCTTCAACAGGGCAAATCAGCAGATTATGCATCCAGAACTCTAATCCAAACCGAGATGCAGTATGCTCAAACAGAAAAAGAGCTTTTGGCAATTCTGTTTGCATGTTCAAACTTCCATGATTATATTTATGGCCAACCTTTTCAAATTGAGACTGACCACCAACTTTAGGTGATTATTTTGATAAAGCCAGTGCACAGAGCTCCTGCGAGATTGCAACACATGATGTTAAAATAGCAAAAGTACAATATCCACTTGGTTTACACAAAAGGAAAACTTCTTTATCATGCTGATACTTTATCCAGATCACCCAGAAAAAACACTGAACACCATGAAAATGAGAAACCTCATTTTGAAGTCACTGAAGTGAAAATGTTTTCTTCCACACATCTTGATGAGCTTAGAACTCTCACGGTTTCAGATTCAATTCTCCATAAGCTCAACCACTTTATCAGTTGAGGATGGTCCTCAAAGCAATCTTGTTTACCAGTAGATGTGCAGGAGTATTTTCCTTACAGAGGCAACATTATGATGGAAGATGGTATCATCAAGAAAGGTCCAAAAGTGATTGTTCCAAAATCCTTGCAACAAGAGTATATTAAAATCTTGCATTGTGGCCACCCAGGAACTGATTCTACCAAAAGAAGGGCTAGAGGACTAGTATTTTGGCCTTCTATGTCAAAAGAAATTGAGAGTTCCCTCTCAGCTTGTTCGGTTTGTAATAGTACTAAACCACATCAATAAAAAGAACCACTTCAGCTAAACCAGATTCCTGACCTACTTTGGTCGACAGTAGCTACAGATATTTTTCAATGGAATGGTCAACATTACTTGGTATTAATAGACTCTTATTCAATTTGGCTTGAGATTGACCTACTTTCTAACCTATTTATTTATTTATTTTATTTAACATTTGTTAACTGGGAAAGTCTGACTTGGAACAAGCTAATTTTCAGCGGAGGCCCAGGGAGAAATGCTCCACATAACCTAACTTCTAGTACTGTCATTTCAAAATTGAAGAGGCATTTTTCTGTCCATTTTAGTCTGCACAAAGTTATTTCTGAGAATAGTAGACAGTTTACAAGTTAGCAGTTCAAAATATTTGCTGAGACATGGGACTTTGTTCATGTTACTAGTAGTCCTGAATACCCACAATCTATTGGCTTGGTTGAACGTGCAGTTTAAAGTGTGAGAAATCCAAATGAGATAATACTGACATTTTTCTTAATCTGATTAATCTCAGAAACATTCCTTGTGACAATTTACTTGGTTCATCTGCTCAAAGACTGATGTCGAGTCAAACCAGAATCACACTACCAATCAATAAGAATTTGCTGATTCCGAGTGTTAAAAACAACATCATCTTCCTGCGGCTGTTCCCGTTAGGGGTCGCCACAGCGAATCATCTGTTTCCATTTCTTCCTATCCTCTGCATCTTGCTCAGTCACACCAGCCACCTGCATGTCCTCTCTCACCACGTCCATAAACTTTATCTTAGGCCTTCCTCTTTTCCTCTTACCTGGCAGCTTCATCCTTAGCATCCTTTTCCCAATATACCCAGCATCCCTCCTCAGCACATGTCCAAACCAACACAATCTCACCTCTCTTGCTTTGTCTCCAAACTGTCCAACCTGAGCTGACCCTCTAATATACTGATTCCTAATCCTGTCCATCCTAGTCACACCGAGTGCAAATCTTAACATCTTTAACTCTGCCACAACCAGCTCTGACTCCTGCCTTTTCGTCAATGCCACTGTCTCCAACCCATATAACATAGCTGGTCACACTACCCTCTTGTAGACCTTCTCTTTCACTCTTATTGGTACCTGTCTGTCACAAATCACTCCTGACACTCTTCTCCACCCATTCCACCCTGCCTGTACTCTCTTCTTCACCTCTCTTCCACACTCACCATTACTTTGAACTGTTGATCCCAAGTACTTAAACTCATCCACCTTTACCAACTCTACTCCCTGCATCCTCACCATTCCTCTACCCTCCCTCTCATTTACACACATATATTCTGTTTTGGCCCTGCTGACCTTCATTCCTCTCCTCTCTAAAGCATATCTCCACCACTCCAGGGTCTCCTCAACCTGGTCCCTACTCTCACTACATATCACAATGTCATCTGCAAACATCATAGTCCATTGGCCCTCCTGTCTAATCTCATCTGTCAACCTGTCCATCACCACTGCAAATAAGAAAGGGCTCAGAGCTGATCCTTGATGTAATCCCACCTCCACCGTAAACGTATCTGTCACTCCCACTGCAGTCCTCACCAATGTCACACTACCCTTCTACATATCCTGTACCACTCTTACATACTTCTCTGTCACACCCAACTTCCTCATACAATACCACAACTCCTCTCTAGGCACCCTGTCATATGCTTTCTCTAAGTCCACAAAGACACAATGCAACTCCTTCTGACCTTCTCTGTATTTCTCCAACAACACTCTCAGAGCAAATATTGCATCTGTAGTGCTCTTTCCTGGCATGAAACCATACTGCTGATCACTAATCATCACCTCCCTTCTTAACCTAGCTTCCACTACTCCTTCCCATAACTTCAAGCTGTGACTGATCAATTTTATCCCTCTGTAGTTACTGTAGTTCTGCACATCACCCTTATTCTTAAAGATAGGTACCAAAACACTTTTTCTCCACTCCTCAGGCATCCTCTGACTTTCCAAAATTTCATTAAACAATCTGGTTAAAAATTCCACTGCCATTTCTCCTAAGCACCTCCATGCTTCCACTGGTATGTCATCTGGGCCAACAGCCTTTCCATTCTTCATCCTCTTCATAGCTGTCCTTACTTCCTCCTTGCTAATCTGTAAAAGTGCAACTCCTACAGAAGCGTTTGTCCCAAAAGTCCTTCTATGACAAAACCAGCAAGCCTCTGAATCTATTAAAAGAGAGGATGCAGACAGCAAAGGATTTGACCAAATAGGACTCATGAAACATTTGTGTGAGGAACTGAGATGATACATCATTGAGTCACAAGGACTGGAATTCAGGCAGAATCAGAAACATTTACTACAGGTGCTCCAGCCAGTGTTACAGCATCTTGCCTGTGATTGAGACTGTAATTCTCAGAGTGATTTGTCCAATGTTTCTGTTCCAGGAATGTTTCATCATCTGTTGCTGTTCCTGAAAGTATCCCTGAAAATCCTGAAGCAGAACATTCCCCAGTGACTGTCCCTATAGCTAAACCCAGTGCTGATTATTACATTAAGAGGTCCGATTGTATCTCAAGACCTAGTCCCAGATACATGGCAACCTGGACATGACTGTTATTGTTTGTATATGTCAGTATAATTTCCATGCTTATCTAATTGTCATTTTCATTTGCATGACAGACTAATCAAAGAGAGAGGATGTAGATCAGAGTGTGTGTTGTACCTTTAAGAGGCATTCCAGTCCATGGGCACGTGCATATAAGTACTGAGCATGTAAGAGTGCCATTTTGAGTGAGCAGCCGGAGTGAAAGCATGTATGTGTGCAGCAGTCAGTCAGTTAGTTAGTTCATTTAGGTTTTATGTTCCAGTCATCCATCCTGATGCATTTTAATGTAATAAAGACCTTAAAAGAACACCTAAGAATACAAAAGATGAGTGACAAAGCGGAACAAACATTCTAGATCTGGTCCTCACCAATATGTCAAATAGGTGTACTGCTGCAACTGTTGGGCTCTCATTGCTTAAAACTGATCACAAATCAGTCACCTTTGAACTGACACTAACACCAGAAGTCACAAAGGGTGAAATCAGACTAATAAACTTCACCAAGGCAAACTATACCCTCCAAGGTGAAGGTATAAATGCATTCCAAGCCCCACCGCAAGCTAAAAGTGGTAACTATGCCGAAGCTTACACTAAAGTCTTGTGCAATCACTTGCATAAGTGCATAAACTCAGCTGTTCAGGACAGAATCAAAGCCAGAGCCCCAAGTAAAATTAAGCTGCCATGGTGGACTTCCAGCATCAACAATCTCTACAATAAATGCAAAAAGTTGCTGTCCAAGAAAACAAAGATAAGGACTCAACAATGGAAAAGCACCCTCCTCAGCCTTAACAGGCCAATATGACAACTTGTCAAATCATCCAAGAGCTCCTTTGAGAGAAACCTAGAAAGTACTGCCAAGGATAACCATAAGGCCTTTTACAGCTATGTACTTAACCTAAAGGGTAGGACCCAAGCATGTGCAGAACTGGTGGCCAATAGTATCGCACACACTGACCCCACAGAGATAGAGACTATACTAGTGGATAGTTTTGTCAAAAATTTCACTCCCTTATCCCCTCCTAACTTACAACAACCCCCCCGACCACCTTACATATCTGAAGATCAGGTCCACAAAGACCTGTCTAAGGCAAAGAACATGGCCTCTATGGGACCAGATGACATCCCAGATTGTCTTCTAAACAGGCTGAAACATAAACTAGCATCACCACTAAGTACCCTTTTAAATCATAGCCTAACCACAGGGTTTGTTCCCACAGAATGGAGAACTACTACAGTTAATCCCCTCCACAAAGGTGGCCTAGCAACAGACCTGAGGAACTGCAGTCCCATAAGCCTGACCAGCCTCATCTGTAAGGCCATGGAATGTATCATTATGGACCTCATAAATAAAGACATAAGTGACTTCCAAACCCTGGACCCTACCCAATTTGGCTTCATGAAGGGCAGATCCTGCCTGTTAAATCTGGTGGATTTTTTGAAAGTGTGACAAAGGCTCTGAGGTTTCACAAGAGAACAATACTAATAAACTTGAAACTTTAACATTTTGGCAACATGACAGTTTCTTTTTTTGTACATTTTCACTGCACCTTAGATAATTACTTTACACAGAGCTCACAAGTTTATGTGTGTGTGTGTGTGTGTGTGTGTGTGTGTGTGTGTGTGTGTGTGTGTGTGTGTGTGTGTGTGTGTGTGTGTGTGTGTGTGTGTGTTTCATTTCTCTCTGGATTTATTTATTTATTTATTAACATTTGATTACCAGGAAAAGTCCAACTGGATACAAGCCCATTTTCAGCAGAGGCCCAGGGAGAAAAACTCCAAATTATTACAAACCATTTTAGGAATAATTTTATAATCTTCAAAAATAAAATAAAACATTTGCAGTTTAAGTAATTATAACAAATTGTACATAATATAAAAACTTTGGTTAAGAATCAATGCAAGTTATATGACAACCATTTAATATTTAGAGAAATGTTTGTTTGTATTAGTCTAATACAAACAGGAATTGCAATAGGAAGTGAGGCAAAAACAGACATGACATATTTAGTAAGTGAAGATGGGAGTAAGGAGGTATATGGAATGAAAAGGTACTTGTTCACATTTAGGGATAGAGTTTATCCTGGTTTTGATGAGAACAGAGACAGAATTTGGCTAGAAAGTCTTTCAGAGTGGTCTTGAAAGATGAAAGGAGAGTATTTTCCTGGTGGATACAGTTAAGGAGTTCCAGGCCTTAGTAACCTTGTATGAGTGCACACAGTGCCCAGCAGATTTGAAAGGTTTGTAGACATACAGGAGTTTTTGGTCAGTGGATCAGAATGACCATCTGGAAAATAGCTGTGTAGAATGTTTTTTAGTGCTGGACAGGCAGATGGATGCTGGATAATGTTATAGGTAGTAAGAAGCTGTGTGTATGTTTGTTGATGAGGCAGTTCTAACCAATTTAGACTTTTTAGTGCTATACAGTAGTGGATTCTGAAAGGGGTATTTGCTGCAAATTTAATTTTTGTGAAGCCTGGAGATTAATAAGGATGCAAACACCATAAAGAAGAGCAGGGAGGAGATAGGAAGTGGCAAGTGTAGTTTTAGTTGTGTCAATGAGAAAGTTTTTGGCTCTGTAAAACACCCCTACTGTTTAATGAGTTTTTCTTATGCAATTTTGTATATGCAGGTCAAATGTAAGATTATCATCCACTATCTCCCCTAATAATTTGTTATGAGAAGTGACTTCAATGGTTGTATTATCAAGAGAGAGGACTTTGCATTTTGTTTTTTCATGAGAGAGGGATTTGGGGAAACAGTAGTAGTTTGGTCTTTTTTGGGTTGAGCATGAGTTATGACTTACAAAGCCATATTTCAGTGGCTGTTAAACCTTCCTGAGTAATTTTTTGGAGGTGTGTCATGTTGCTAGATGTGTAAATGAGAATGGAATCATCTGCATATTGTATTAGGGTGGTCTGTTGTGTGGAAGTATAGAGGGTGTTGGTGAAAATGTTAAAGTGGAGGGGACCAAGGATAGAGCCTTGTGGTACACCAGTGGTGACTGGGAGGTAAGGCAGGATCAAGGAGCGCCATTTTACTGACTGATATCTATTGGACAGGTAGCTTTTGATCCATAGAAGAGTGGGCTGAGAGAGACCTAATGAGGATATTTGAAGTTGAATTTTGCTGTAACAAACTGTGTTAAGAGCTTTAGACAACTCTAGAAGTAAGGAAGAGGCTAGTTTGCTGTTATCTGTTGCATTAATGGTAGTATCGATATAGGTTAGAAGGGCACTGCTAGAACTATGGGAAGGCGAGAAGCCATGTTATATATGGGATAGGATTTCTTACTGCAGGATGTAGTTTAGCAATTGTTTTTGAATACATTTTTCAAGTATTTTGGTGAGGGGAGATAAGATAGCTATAGGTCTAAACTGATTAATGTCGGTTGAATTTCCTCCTTTGTACAGAGGGATAATATGTGACTTTTTTCAGAGAGAGGGAATGTGGGATTCCTGGACTGACCTAATTATAAGGATTGTGACAAGATAAGCATTGCTATTGGCTGCTATTTTTAGGCAAGTGCTTGGAAGGTGATCAGCTGAAGAAGAGCATGCTTTAAGTTTGTTTAAGAGTAGTTTTATATATGATATGGGCACAGGTTTGAAGGTGAAGGTGGATATCGTGATATGCAGCTGTTGGGCAGGATTGGGATTAGATATTAAGGAATCCTTGATTTGAGATGTTGTACTCTATAAAATAAGAGTTGAACTGTATTTCAGTTTCAAGTGGTGAGTTATCGGGAGAGGGGGTTAGGTTGAATTTTTGGCCAGGATGTAAGATTTCTTTAATGGATATCCAAAATTTTAGGATTGTGTTTAATATTCTTCTGAAAGTTATTATGGTATAATTTTTTTGTCTTCATTTATTTGTTTTTTAGTATGATTGCAAGGCATTCTGAAGTTTTCAAGATATTGAGGTGTTTTATATTTTCCCATTCTTTCCCTGCTTTGTCTCTATCCTGCATTAGCATTCTACTCTTTTTGGATAGTCAAATTGCATTATTTGTTTTTAGTCTCTTCTTTCTAGGAGTTGCAAGGCTATTTAGGATAGTTAGAAAAGTTGTATTGAATTAATTTACAGCGTCATCTAAGGGGAGGATTTTTAGGAAGTTCCAGTTAATAGTCGATAGTGTAGTAATAATGAACATTTCTGGGTTAAACTTGGAAAAGTTGTGTGCTGTTTCACAAATAGGTTGTTTAACTGGATGTCTGAGATGTCTGGTCATATAGAGTGGGAGATAATCACGGACAGAGTCTGACATTGTACCTGTCATGGAGTATTTGCTAGTATCTGATACTGGGATCCAGTCTAATAGGGAATTTGATGTGTTGCTATAATGTGTGGGACTATTGATTAGTTGTGTGAAACCATACAAGTTCATGCTAGATGTAGGGGAGTTAGTGTTTATGTCCAACCAATTGACATTCACATCACCTAGTAGTATTTTTTCTTGTGGAAACGTGTGTATATCCAATGTAGGATATCTTCCAGTACAGCTGTATTGTTGCCAGGAGGATGTAAAGGACACTAATACATATTTCTTTATAATTGTTTATTTTGAGGAAAACAGTAAGATGCTCTTGTGAACTGAATTTTGATATTGGTTTGTTGTAGGGGAAATGCGATAGTTGTTGGGAAATATTAAAGCAATATCACCACCCTTCCTCTTTATACAGTCATTATGGATGATGTTATAACCAGGAGATATAACTGTGGACTCATTTATGTATATGAGGATGGAATCTCACATATATGTTCACTCTGCATTTTGAAAGCCTCCTTCTTCATCTCTAATCAGGATTATGTTGGTGATGTTTGGAAATATGGAATGCATAGTCAGTGCTGTCATGTTTCTAAGGTTTCTGGGTGAAAAACATATGGCTATGATTTCTACAGCCTTTTCCTCCCTTACAGCCTTCCCCATTAGAATTTTGCACCATATTAATAAGTTTGCATCCCCTGACCAATAATATCCAATGTACTACACCATGGTCTATCAGTGACACACGGTACATTTAAGGACCCAAAGCTATATGTCATGGCTAGTGTTTGCATATTTGTCAGGGAAGTGGTAAATATTCCCAGGTGACCAGAGGTTATTATGATGAGGTAGTTATTTGTCTTGTCCTTATCTATGTGTTGACTTAAACATTATTGTATTGCTATTGATTCTGCAGACTATGAGTGCTATAGAATACAGTTTGTCAGGGCATCTGCAGAAGTGATAGCAATGCTGTCCTATAGATGCTTTGCAGACATGGACAGGAACTATTCATAAAAATACCCTACTATACACTCGGGATAGATTTGTGTCCCAAAGACTCCCCCGTCTGTGAAATAGACTCCTTCTCCATGTCAAGCAGAGTACCTCTCTAGCCCTCTTTAAAAGGAACCTGAACAACTGGATGGGAAACAGAAAATATACCCCTGGGATCTCACCTGTGTCCCTGCTGGACAGGGGAAACAGGTGCTGACTTTGAGGGAACATGGGCAAAATTCTTGGCTAGGCTTATAAGGGCCTTCGGGCCAATACCCTAGTATCATCCTATGAACATATGAACCTATAACAAGTAATGTGCATAGCTGCCTTATGAAGGGCTCTAGTTCATAACGTGCTGACACTGATTAATGGGATGGAAGATCAATGTGTAGTTGTGCTGTTCTGTATTTCTGGGGTCCTGAGACATGCTGCTGTTGTGGTTGACTAGTGCTGCTGTTTAGCATTGTCATTCTGTGCAATATTTAATCAGACACTGTTTTATACACGCCTTTCATATCATATTCTCTGGTTTGTGAATCTTGCACAATAGTTGCTGGTTACATGTGAAAGATACTCTGTACAGTAACTTGCAAAGTGGATATCTAGATGGTGCACATTTAACAGAGATCTTAAAATGACTTTGAGACATTGTATGTGACTTCTGCTGCATGTGATCCCTATGTACTGCACACCATGTTGGTGTGCACTGTTCTAAGACAGAATGGTTAATTACAATAATACATGATTGCACAGAGATTGCTGAGAAGGATAACAGTAAACAGAATGTATAAGACAATAAAAAAGAATATAATCCAACACTACCATGATGCATGACACCAACATGTACACACACTGATCATTAGATAACAGTCTGAGCAGAGCGGGAGAACAAAACCAATACATTTGAAATACTAGCATTTTGTCAGTGAAGCAGTTTCTTATTTAGTACATTTTCATTGGAACTTAGAGGATTACTTTACACAGAGATCACACATTTATTTACTAATTTATGTGTGTTTTCATTACTGGCCCATTTCTTTTTAGACCTAGGAAAAAAGTTCAAAGTACAGTACATAATATTGTTAAAATTTACCAACATTTTTGCTAATATATATTAATGTAATAGTGGTTATACAATTGTAGAAGGAAAATAAAGATAACAGAAAAGTATTCAAAAAGTGCTTCATCGTCCTCGTGAGAGCTATTACAGCCCTCAAGTACTGGCATTTAAAGTATTCAGTTAAGTGAAGCAGGACTTTTTTTGAAAATTGTACAGTTTTACTAATTTTATATTAGAAATACCTATGCAGACATTTTGCCTTTGAGATTCCCAAGGAATTTCTGCAGCTGTCAAGCCATGTTCTAGCCAGTTGCCTGCAGTGCTCTAGATGTTTTAGTCCATGACCCAACACTCATATTCTCTCTCTCTTTCTAAATCTAAATACACTGTGTTAGAAAATGATTTCAAAATGGATGAGGTTCAAATCACTTGAGTGCAACCCCCTGATGCTGAACTCACCAAACGCTCTTCCCTAGCCTGTTACACATAACAGTGATTATATTTGTGCGGCTGTGCTATTGTGGAGTTTATATACATATATATATATATATATATATATATATATATATATATATATATATATATATATGTCTAAGCAAGGGACATGTGGGGGATGAAGGCCTTCTGACAATTCTTCAGAAAATGTTTTTTCATTTTTCATTTTTCATTTTTTTTTGACTTGCAGCTTTGATAAATGTTTTATGTCTGTTTGAAGATTCAGACAAATGTAACTTGACAGAACATAAGAGATACACACTAGAATAGCAGGAACAATGATCACACCACCAGATGCTGTGATATCTTAGTGACATCCCTGGTGTGGCGATACCAGTCTTAGTTATTTTTGTCAAAGGTGAGGAAAGGGCATCTTCTCACACACACAGAAACACACACACACACACACACACACACACACACACACACACACACACACACACACACACACACACACACACACACACACACACACACACACACACCTGATATATCAGATTCTAAACACTTTCACAGTCATCCAGAAGTCTTGGACATTCAAAAGCCATGTAGCAGAAACATTTGTATGCTCTTAAGGCTTCATTTGCATGTATCCCATGAGCCTCTTTTGCAGTAGTTTTAAGGTATTACCCAATGAAGACTTTAGCTTTGCTGGATCTTTCTTTGAGTTTTTTCTAAAGATATGTTTGCTAACAGGCTGACATGTATATTTAATTTTGCTGTAGATGATTTGCAAAATCCTCTAGTATGCAAAGGAATGAAACTGGGTCACTATAAAATTGGAGCTGGAAAGCAAACTAGGCAGTCACCTAGGGCATGTGTTGGCTGGGGTAGCAGATTAAAAAAAAAAATAGTCTGCAAATAAAAAGTTCTATAATGTCTATAAAAATATGGAGGGCTTTAGGACCTAGTGCGAGACTTTCTAGAAGAACACTGGATGACTTTTAGACCTTGCAGAAGACTTCTGTAAAAAAAGAAAAGCAAACTTCAGTAACCTCTAGGCTAACAGCCTAATGTAAATGGTACCTGTAAGGCAGCACTGCTGGAGATTAGATACTGATAGCTAAGCAAGCAGAGTGGAGCAGGACTGAAGCACATCCTGAAATAAACCCTGCATGAGAGTTGATTTGATAAAGAACTTCAGTGGGAGAGATTTGATGGCCAACCAGCACAAAGACTGAAGCCAGTGTGAGCCTGCCAAAACAGAGCGAGTGTATGCGTGTCCCAGTTAGGTTGGCTGTCAAGTTAAGTGACTTTGCTTGAAGTCAAACTCCGAGCCTTGATAATTGCCAAGTCAGTGTCTTAAACCTCCATACCAGCAGTCAAGTCTTCCATACATTTTGTATGCTTGTTTGTTTTTGTAAATCCCTGAGGACTATAGTTTATCAGTGTTAGACTTTCATGGCTGTGTTATTCAGTGTTGCTGGTGCAACAGGTAGCATACTTGCCTTTGGTGTAGAAGGCTGTCAGTTCTTTTCCCCCACCAGGTAGATCAATTGTTGACAATACTATGCAGCATTGGGGGGAAAGAGTGCTGCACTCCTGAGTGTGTCCTCATTTGAATGAGATGTCTACTAAATATGAACCTGTTGTCTGTTTGTCAGCTATTCCCTATTGCATATCACTGACACTTTTTTTTAAATAATATAGTAACATAGGCAATTTTATTTTTCAAGGACAGCAGGCACTGAACTTGCAGATAAAGCACTGAAATGCAAAGTTAAAGATCTCTAATGTGGAATTATTCAGATGACTTTTATTTCAGTAGAGACTGTGCATATTGAGTTATTGATGAATTATGACAGCAGTGCGAGTGGCATTTTATGGTTGAAATGTTCTGAAATGTGTAACCTTGTCATTATTGGTTTAAATGTATTGTTTCACTGCTTATTGGGAAAAAAATCAAAACTGTAAATAAAACACACTAACAAGTGATGATGTTAAACAAAGAATATAATTTAATACAATCAGGAAGGTGAATCAAAGAACTCATGCATTTATGCACTGTCCTAAAAATGTGTGTTAGTGGCCCATGGTTTGAAAACAACCCAAAGATACATTTTATCTACTGGCCAACTGCATTTTCTATGAATATGGGTTTCAGTGCTGTTTCAAAGAATGTGAGTTTTTAAGGGCAAAGAAGTTAACTTTTGCCCAATCTTCAAACCAGAACCTAGGCTCCCTTTATAGGCTCAATGGATTCCTTACAGACACTGCAAGAAAAAGTCCAGCCACCACCTTCTTATAGCCAACTCTATTATACACCACTCTTATCCTAATAAAGTTAAACACTCAAAGAAAGAAACTTGCCCCTTGCTTCAATAAAAAAGCTAAATTTACCACCAAACTCCCTCATAGAACCCACCATTGTTATACTTTAAAGAAATTAAACTGGCTTGAAATATACAACTACCTAACATATCCACAACTAACTACAGCACACCAACTCATTTATCATCCAGAAAAATGCCCTTTACTACAAAACGTATTACTGCGCTACTGTCCAGCAAGGGAGCTCCGCTCTATTAACAAATTCTTGTTACTTATAAATAAGTCAAATAATGTTGCAGGAGACTTGCTCTACTCCCAATACATTGCTAAACTCTGGAATAGTACCCCTCACATAAATAAAACTCTGACAAACTCAGTTTTAAACTACTGCTTAAAAAACATCTTAACAAATCCTGGTCCTGCGTGCTTATCACAAGGTTAAGACTTTGTGTTCACCATATGATACTCTCCAAATACTCTCCTTAAACAGAATATTCTTAACCTCCCACCAAAATGACAACATTTTATACATAACTGGTACCTGTACAATCCACTAAGCTGCATGTGGGCTTTCTCTTTACTAACTCCCACCTCTGAAAAATCTTAGAATGTATAAATGTAACCAATGTTTGTGTATAAATGTAAATAGAAATATAACTACTCAGTGTTTCACTGAAATTTAGTATAATGCAATGGAAGCAAATGGAGCTTTTCTCCCTGGGTCTCTGCTGAAAATAGATACTACCCAGTAGGACTTTCCAGGTAAACAAAGACAAATAAATAATTTCAAACTCATTTCTCTTTAGCTATAAAACTTTGCAACAACTCATATTTTTACATGTGAATTGTAATTTAATATCACAATGCATTTTAGGAGTGAGAATATATAAAAATCGATTTTGCCATTATAGATTAGGGCCTCTCGCCATAACCTAACATAGTACGGAAATTATCAGGAATGTTACTTAAAGACGTTGGAATAGGCATTTCTGATTTTACCCAGAGCTGCTTTCAGATGATTGCGGGATACTTTTTATGAACCTCCATCTAGGTGTAGTGTAGTTGTGGTGGTGTGACCTTGGTTTTTGGACTAGTTGTAGTAGTAATTAACCAGGGTAGTGAAAGTTTCGGTACTTACATATTATCGCCTACTTCAAGTGAAATGAGGCCGTGAAACAGTGTGAGGAGTTGATCAAAGTCCTTAGTGCTAACGGGAAAAGTTTAGATTAGCTTAATCAAGAGAAACCAATCAAAATATTTTCTTCCAGATTTGCGTGCATTACAACCGCATAGGTGAATTGTAAAGGGTGCTATCTTACTGACAAATTAAATCTGTAAGAACCGATTTCTCCAGTTTGTAAAAGGGGTAAAAGATCATGCTTTAAATTATGTCCCTGTATTGTGTTGGTCAGAATTCACAAATGTGATTTAGTAATAGGAAAACTCAGAGAAGAAGGGGTGCATGACTTTACAATGAGGAACTGTTCATGGATTCCATGTTTACCGGCCTTTTTTTGTAAATGTGTGTGTCTGCATTACCTTGAATGTACTTGGCCATACTGATAACTCTCCAGTGTCCAGATTTCTGCCTCATATTTTTACATCATTCCCTGCAAGTTTCAGTTGTGTAGTTTTCGAGTCATCACTGAGTGTTATTGTCAGTATGTCAGTAAATAACGGCATTTGTTTCTTTTCGAACTGAAAGAATAATGGCAGCTTTCGAAGCTGCTTGTGAGGACAGGTAATCGCATCAGTGCTACAGCGTTTAGGATTCCATTGTGTGTAACTGCTGATAGACACTAGTGGTGTATGTGTACATCTTAGTGTGCCCCTGATACTTAACCACTGTAATGTCACAGTAGAAAACACTTGGAAGATCAATTCTGACTCGTACATGCACTTGTTTCACTTGAAGTTTCTGAATTTCGTGACCGCAAAAATGTGGTTGCGATAATACGCAAGTACCAAAGTTTCTACTAAGTTTGCTCATAAGGGCAATGGTAAAATCTTGTGGTTCTGAGTATGATTTTATAATTTACCTCGAGGAGACTACTTTACCTGGAAGTTGCTTCTAATTTCTGTTGTGTACCTGTATTGTCTCTACATGTTTTGGGGGATTTTCTCCCAGACATTTCCCTGAAGACAGAGTGGTGCTGCGGTAGCATTGTCGCTTCACAGTAAGACGCTGTCCGGTTCGATTCTCAGCTAGAGCATCTTCTGCGTGGAGACATGCGTGAATGGGTGTACCTTTGTTGAAGGTTGTACATCAGGGCTGGTAACTCGGCAAATCAAAATCAACTACCAATCATTAGTGGACTGGAGTTCCGCTGTGGCGACCCCTAACCGGGAAAAGCCGAAAGACACAACAACAACAACAACACTTCCCTGAAGATAGAGTGTTCCAGCCGGACATTCCTGGTCAACAAATGCAGATTACTAAATAAATGCATAATGGACTTGGGTACTTACAGCAGAGCAACTAAAAAAGTTTGGGGGTAGGTCTTACAAAGAAAAGTAACATCAGCCAACAGTTAAAAATAATGATAACTTCACTCTGCTCAATCATACATACCTATTTAGTATTTGCACATTTAAAAAAAATACATGACAACCTGAAACTTATACAGTGAATTTCATTTTTCACTCTAATTTTTGAGGGTTAAACTGTTGCACAGTAGTCTGAAATTGACCATTAATCTACAATTACTAAGGAGTGTGAAAAGATTTTTCATACATATAAAAGGAACATGAGTATGTGTGTGATAAGATATCAGTGTTGCCATAAACAATCTCAAACTGAGCTCAGTTTCTTCAATCAGTTTACAACAAAGATCTGTGGCTCTTGGAACATTCTATAATGCATTCCAGTAGAAACATTCTTAATCTATTTTGCTAAATACACAATTCTGGGCTATCATATCCCTCAATCAACAGTGCAATGCCATTAATCACTGGAATCAAATTGCACACTGCAGTGACACAGCCATTTCTCTTAACTGCTGGATTCTCTCTTGTAACATTTCCCAGGTTATGTGTTCATCCTGAATGGCCACAGCACTTGGTCATTCCTTCTGTAAGGCTAGAGCTAACATACTGCACATTTGTTACACAAACCAACATAAACCACTACTCTGTATTCTGAGCAAAATATTTTTTGTCATTGATAATGTATTACACATGTGAACTTTAGCATCCCAAGTATCCCAGACCCACAGCAGTCAAGCTGAAATTTTTCACACTGTGTCTGAAGTGGTGTATTAAATTCATTCGATCAGTCTATGCCCAAAGTGCAGCTCTGATCACCACCTATGCTGACCATTTTCACTCACTTCCTTTCTCTCACTTGTAAGATCATGCAGCCCATATTCTGATATCTTCCTCACTATCTTGGTGCTTAGGTTTCATAAAAGCAAACATTGTTTATATCACCCTTCAGTTACATTTGAATACTAAATTCATGCTGTGCCAACTGTCCAAGTGAAAAAATCTGAGAGTTTAAAGAATAACAACACAACCACAAGAAATGTGCCTTTTAAATACTTTATTAAGCAGACAACTACCCGTGTTACCAGACGCACACACACCTGCCTACATATTTCTTGCATACAAACACACACACACACACACACACACACACTCCTCTTAAAAACTTAAGCTCACACGCACACCTACCAGTCACTTGTCTGGTCGCGGTCCACAGTCCAAATGTCTTCAGGAATTCATATTCTATGCTTGCGGACCAGGAAGATGTAAATGATCAGTTGCACATCGCATAGACGCAGAAGGTTTTCTGTGTCTGTGTGACCTAACGCAAAGGGAATTCTTAAAGAAGCATTCCCTTAAAAAGAAAATTGTTTTTTTTTTTTTTTAAGAAGCAGGGCAGCAGAGGTGCTGGTATGTCATACCGGCCCCAAAAAAGCCCTGCCCATGATAAGTCTGTCTTCATTATGAGACTGTATTGTTTGTTTAGCAAGTAGTTATCAGTGTTAGTGCTATAACATTTGAAATAAAAGTTTTAAATTAAATCCAAATATCTGTAATCATTATAGAAGTAAAGAAGAACATAGTATGCACACTGACAGGTTTGAACAGTGTTTTATGGTAACTGGGGAGAAAGAAGCAAGTAATGGGAAGCTGGAATGGCTGCTGTGTGGGCATGCTGAGGGGGGCGGTGGAGACACTGCAGGCTGGGATGTGCACGGTGGGTGATCTGATCCATTACCCTGCCTTGGGCTCCATTTGACCATGATCCGGCTCTGATAAAAATCAAAAATGGTTATGAGAATGTCAAAGACTTTATTGATAGTTTAGGTGTAATAAATGCAAGTAAAAAATAATTCTTCCTTGAATTAAAAAATGAAGCCAAAAACAGTACATATTTTGAAACTGCTGTGTTTGTGTATTTTCAACAATGAAGTTAAAAAAAGACATTGTTTCTTTTAGTTCATATAATGTAAGTATGGAAACTCACTAGGATAAAGCAGTACTGACATCAATGAGGATTTGGGAGTTCTCAGACAGTGACAATGGCATTACTAATTGAAAACAAGCATTTACTCTTTCAGTACACAATTCTAGAGACCCTGCTTTGGGTAGCATATGCAATGCTGGAGGCCTCATGCTTGAAGAAGCTTGGTAAGGTTGAATTGACATGAATGGGGGTATAACAAAACAGCATAAAGAATACAATAAACAATTATTTGTGATGCTGTTAATGGAGACATGGGATGACATTGCAAATACAGCTTAATGGAGTCATTGAAAAAACAGGATAATGTCATTCAAATAATGACATGCACAAAAGGACACATGAGGCAAGAACACTTGGCAAACTATGAGCAAATATTCTCTTTATGTGCAGAATACTGAAAACATGAACCAATGATTCATATAGTCTGAAGGATTTAACATTTGTAAGGGATTATACTGCTTTTCAATAATTAAGATGGAATGGAACAAAAAGGAGGCAGTCTTGGAGATGAGGAAGCTAAATACAAATTAGCTTACAGTGGCAACTCATTCATGAGATAAGGTAAAGAACAGATAACATGACTCCAAATTATCCTTTGTCACCACATTTTCTGAGGAGTTTAAGAGAGAGAGATAGAAAACAACTTGGACATGCTGTCACTGTAGTAGAAATGGTATTTTACAGCTAAAACTATATGGTCATAACAATGTCAGAGACTTTTTTTGTAACTTATGCTTATTGCAGAAAAGTACAGCAAATTCCACTTGAATAACTAAATAAATAAATGCATACATACATACCTAAATGCATAAATGCATACATACTTGTTACTTACCCTCCATCTGAAACCAATTCTGAAACTATTTTTGCTAAGCTACAACTAAACACTTGTAAGTCCATCTATATTTTATGCTCATATCTTCCCCCGGTAATAATATCAACTCCCTTGAAAATATTCTAAGCTGGCTGTCTACTAATTATCCTCGAGAAACCATTGTACTAGGTTACTTTAATATCGACTGGAATACCTGCAAATCTGATAACCCTACCAACCATATAAACCTACATGGCTTCTCTCAAACTATCACCTCTCCTACTAGAATTCATAAGCCCACCAAAAAATAATCCACCCTAGATTGGATCCTCATAAATACACACTCCCCAAACTATATGGCAGGCATCCTCCCTGATGACATTAGTGATCACTCACTAACCTATTTAATACGACAAAAGACTTACACACCAAACCCTATAACCTTCAGAACTACTCGCTCCAATAAACATTTTAACCCTGAACACTTCCAAAATGAACTGAGAGCTTGTAACTGGTCACCCTTAAAGCACCTCCAACTAGAGGAAGCAGTGTCATACTTCAATACTAAGTTCCTTAAAATCCTAGATTACCATGCCCCATCTTGTATCCTTAGGAATAGCACCAAAACTGCACCATGGCTTACTAAGGAAACTAAACAAAATATTTTATAAGAAACAAACTTTAGGCCAAATGGTGCTCTTCCAGAAATCCAGCTGATCGCTTAAAATTTCAACAGCTCAGAAATTCTACTAAAACTTCTATACTATTAGACAAAAAAAAACTTTTTCTTTCAACTTCAACAAACCAACCACCGAAATCCTCAGAAAGTTTGGTCAGGAATCAATAGACTCTTTCAACCAGGCTGCTCTAAGATACCCACCTCATCTGGAATTACCCAAGACACTCCCAAACATATTGATGACTCCTTTAATAATATTTTTACTGAAGCTATCCAGTCTTTTGCTAACTCACTATCTCCAGTATCCTCTACTTCACCCCACCCTCCTCTACCCCTCCACCTACCTTCCAACTCCAACCCATCCCTACATCCCTCATCTGTACCCTCATTCAGAAACTCAAACCCTCTACCCCTTCAGCTGACCTCTTACCTGCTAAGTATTTTCAAATAGCAGCCAAAGTTATTGCTTATCCTATCTCTAGCCTAATAAATAGAACCATTAAAGAAGGTACCATCCCATCTGTCTGGAAAGTCTCACACATTATTCCCCTACATAAGGGTGACAAATCCACTGAACTTTCCAACTATCGCCCTATTGCCCTTCTCTCGCCCATAGCTAAAAATAATGGAAAAATGCATCCACTGCCAACTACTAGAACACTTTCTCCTAAATGGCCTGCTAGCCAACTCTCAGCATAGCTTTCAACCATTCCATAGCACCACTACTGCCCTCTTGTCTTTTTCTGACCACATTAACAAAAACCGTAACAACTACACACTATCCTCTACTATCTTTATTGATCTTTCAAAAGCATTTGACATGGTCAACCATCAACTACTCTTGAATCGTCTCAAGTCCCTCTCACTAGATACTCAAGCACTACAGTGGTTCAAGTCCTACTTAGATAATAGGCAACAAGCAGTGCTTTGGGAAAACACTCTATCTGCCCCTCTTCCTGTCACCCTTGGCATACCCCCAAGGATCTATTTTAGGCCCTCTTCTATTCTCAATCTTTATAAATGATCTATCCATAAGCATCCCTCAAGCTGTAACTATACAATACGCTGATGACGCCACACTAATATCCTCAGCTGCAGGATCTTCTGAACTTCAGTCCCTTACCCAAAAAGTCTTTGAGCTTATAGAAGATTGGTTCTTACAATGCATTCTCCTCCTTAACGCAAAAAAGACTAAACTTCTAATATTTACTCCTACACATAAATCTACCTCATTTCACTTCTCTATCAAATCCAAAAATGGCACAGTCATTTCTCCTGACACTACTACCAAACTCTTAGGAGTCACTATTGATAATAGTCTTAACTATGATACTCATATCAACTCCACAATAAAATCAGTTAACTGTAAACTCAGCTCCCTCTACAAAATCAAACCCTTCCTTACTCCCACAGCCAGAACTACCATTGCCCTTACCCACCTTATCTCTACTCTCCTTTATGCCTCTCCTATATACACCAATCTATCTAAAACTAATCTCAACAAGCTTGCAATCTCCTATAATAGCAAAGCCAGATTTGCTACTGGCTCCCCATTTAGAACCCACCACTGCCAAATTCTGAAGCAACTTGGCTGGCTTGAACTGCACAATCAGATTTTATTTCAACAACTAATATTACCCATAAAACCTTGTATTATCCAGGAAAAACACCAGTTCTCACAAATCTTATCGGCCAATATAACAATCTTGGAAATCTACGCTCAGCCCACAAACTACTGGTTTTGGTATAGAAACCCCCCAATAAAGCAGATGACTCCCTCTTCTCTAATGCAGTGGGTAAAAGCTGGAACCTACTGCCCTCTGAACTTACCTCTCTTTCTTCTTCTACACTTTTCAAAAATAAACTTAAGTATATCTAACTAGCCACTGGCTATGTCCCTGTACTAACCCAGACTAATATTCTCTCATCCAATTATCTTTATCATCCATTTCTTCCTTTGCTTTTCCACCTCTACTCAGTTTTCTCATATAGTCCACTTCCTACCTCTATGTCAGACTTATTCTTCCCTAGATAAACATAACTGTCTTCTCCCCTATAACTCTCTGTATCTACCTCTTAACCAAATTTCTCCTGTCTCTGTTCTCTTAAACTAGTCTCTCCTGCTGCTCCTTACTTATAACTTTGTTCTAGAATCTCTTCATCCTTCTAAATACTTCCTTCCCACAGTGATTGACCGTTGGGGAATACAAAAAAAAAAAATTTGTTCTACTGTCTTATATCACATATGCTTTTCTACTTTGAAGAACATATTATTATTTTTTATGACTAGTATTGCTAATTGAACTTTTATGTCTTTAAACTGAATTATTAATGTGATGTATACTTTATGTGGAGCTTTTCTCCCTGGGCCTCTACTGAAAATGGACATATATCCAGTTAGACTAGCCCGGTCAACAAATGTAAAATAAAAATAAAATAAATAAATACATACATAAATAAAAATAAAGTCCAGAAGCACTGCTCACTTTGATGGTGATGACGATGATGATGGGGGGGCTATTTTAACAGCAATGTACAACAACCAAACAGTAGCAAAGCTGAATATAGCTAAATGGTATCTACATAGTTATATTTTCTTAGATATTTAAAAACACGCCAAGTAAACTTTAAATTGCAAGGATATGTCAGTGGATTCTGACAAGTTACTTTCTTTTTTATCAAAGTTTGTTCAATGCATCATCCAACAAATGAACTTTCATATCAATTAAGCATTTTCCAGAAAGTTTTCAACTAGCACATGACCCTACAAAAATGATATATACTGGAGTACCAACATAATGCTTTTTCATTAATATGACAGCAAGTAATAGTTACAGTAATTATCTAACATTTGGGTAGACCTAGTGCCAGATTCAATAAGCCCTACAATAAGTGTACATGATATATATTTTATCCATTCCACATTTTTTGTGCTTTCTAGTCACTCAGCAAGATCACACTAAGCCTACACTTTGTGGTAAATTTTATGAATTTCTGTCAGTATTTAACACTGTAAGAAAATCAGTAGGAAAGCTACAATTAGGAGGAAGAAGGTGTGAGTTATACCTGTGTTGTCTGCTCACTCAGAATGGTGTAGATATAATACTGAATCCCAGGGCTAATGAGCTACAGAAAATCTTATACACATAAAGAGTAAAGTTGTTTTATTTATCCATGTGCTATTATTCATTAGACTGTAGCTGATGTTATTGACTTCTTTGCTTTAAACAGCTTCTGAAGCCATGAAAATCTGCTATATCACAAGTACTTATTCGACCTGTTCTGTGGAGGAGATTGCAGCGGCTGCACCAAATGGACTTCGTTGGTTCCAGCTCTATGTCTATCGTAACAGAAAGCTTTCAGAGCAACTAATACAGAGGGTTGAAAAACTTGGGTTCAAAGCACTTGTACTAACTGTAGATGTTCCTTATCCTGGAAAAAGGAGAGAGGATATCCGAAACAACTTTAAGCTCCCACCTCATCTAAAAGTCAAAAATCTTGATAGCTCATTTGAGGTACTGGATTTAGTTATCTTATTTTGAACCTTCTAGTCATTTGTTTTTCTAATAAAACACTTATGTAATAGGAATACTAATATACTCTTTAAGACATTTGTGACACATTTTGAGATGTCTTCATTGAAAATGTTGTTTCTTATAACATCTCAGTAGACTCCCTCTTATTCAGTCTCGCTTTAACCGGATACTGCTTTAACCGGCCATAGGAAAAGATAGAGGAAACAGCACTTTCGCGTCCTCTATGCACTTCAGAATATCTCGGCTTATCATTTTACTATTAAAATGTTAAAATATTGAAACAAAAATGAACTTGCAAGTTCATTTATATTTTAACATTTTATGAGTAAAATGATAAGCCGAGACATTCCAAAGTGCCATGTTAATAAGAGTAAAGCTTTTGCCTGATTAACCATCCATTAATTTATCCAGTCTAAAGACCAGTCCTAGCAAGAATGGATAAGAAGGAGTCTACTGTAAATATCTGACAAAATTATAAATGATAGGCAGTGTCTGTTACATAAGAACATAGGAATATAGAAACATATGAGGCAAGTGGTCACTGGGACCATAAGCTACCTAGCCATACATAGCTTTAAGCATACCCTTTGCAAGCATTTAATAGCATTCACCTGTCAAATTGAACATAGCTGTACATGATAACCCTGGTGTAAATTTGTGTCTACCCTTACTGTCATCAAGACAATCCTTAAAGGTAGTCAAAGTAGTACTTTGTTTGATCTACAGTGGTAACTATTCCATAGCTTAAAAATACTTTGAGTAAAGAACCTATCTCTCCTGCAAGTTTTGTTTGTTTGTTGGTGTCGATTTAGGACTATGCTAACATTTTCCTTCCTACATTTGAGGTTTTAGGAAGCTTTTAGTACTATTTACAGACTGCATGACTGCATCACTGCACTTGGGATAAGATTCAGAAGCTGAGTGCACAATAAGTAAGGCTAGTACTCACAGACTGTGGCAAAAATAACAATTTGTACTGTTCAAAGACAGGTATCAGACCTCTCAACTGTCCCTATTTTGGAGGAATGCTCTGATTTTCAGGCCTGATTCAGGACATCCCTAATTTTGGAAGTATGTCCCTATTTTCAGGCCTGATTTACCCCTTCATACAATTTTCAAAATCCACATAATCAGAGATGATTTTTGAAGCTGTTTAATACACAGAAAAAAAACTACTACAAGACTAACATATTAGTGGCACCAATAATTTAAAGAAATGATTGCACTACTTCTTTGATAATATAATTATATTTCCATCATTTTGCCACTCTCTAATGTTTAGATAGACCACATTCCTACTGGAAGCAGGAAGAGTTAGATGTTATGTGGTATTCACATTTTAAACCATTTAGATGTCCAGATTTTAGCTGGATGTTTTTACTTTAAAGGGCATTTGTTCCTATTTTCAATATCTGCAGGTTGAGAGGTATGATGTGTGTATAAGCTCAGTAAACCACTGTGAAGGGGAAGTGTATATAATACAGAGTAAAGAAAACCAATAAAGCTAAACCCGGCAAGCTTTAAACATTGCATGTTTTGACCGAATGGTTTGTTTGAGTTACCTTTTTACTCTATTTTGGATGTTATTTGGAACACTTTGCAGGCACCTTAATGTTTATAGACACCAGGCTTGGTCTTAAGATAATTGTTTCCAAGGTTTAGCAAACAATCCACATACACTGTATTAGAAATCTCAGAAAAAAAGTGAAACTTGGCATGACTGGGGGTTAGCTTTATTGGCCTGAATTCACCAGTAAAGACATAAAAATTAAAATGGGAAAAGTCATGGGATTTCAGAAGCAATGTAGCTAAAACACTGATATGTGCTTAAGGGGTCATTTACATATATCTTATGGACCTCTACTACAGGATGTTTAAAATATTATTCAACGAGCAGTCTAGCTTAGCTGGGTTTTTCTAGGAGTTTGTACTGAATGGTTTTCTTTTGTGATCTTAAAGCATATCTCTGTGTTTGTGTGTGTTTATATATATATATATATATATATATATATATATATATATATATATATATATATATATATATATACACACACACACACACACACACACACACACACACACACATACACATACATATATATATATATATATATATATATATATATATATATATATATATATATGGGTCCCATTTCATTTATCGAATTTACAGCTCACCGAACTTCAAAACAGTGACTCCTTTCTGCAGAAACTCCACTTTTCCTAAATTTTAGCTGCTCGACGTTCGTTTCAGCAAAACAGTTAAGCTGTTAGTGTAACTATGACAAGTACAATGGTACAGTGTTCATGTACATTCTTTTACACCATACCACTTGAAGAATTTGACAGATATGATGGCATTTTAGGAAAGAGGTAATTGTGCAGTGTTCTTGGAGAGATGCATGCAGTATGTGGAAAGTTATTTTAAGAGCTCTCATTGCTTGTCAATGGAGATCGCAGTGTAGTGAACTTCAGGAAATGTATCCTTCCTGTCATTGTTGTGCAATCTTGTAGTTGGTATATATAATTTGCAGGGGGTGTGGGGGGCATTGCCCCCCCACATGGGGGCTGTAGGAGAGCTTGCCCCCTGCAGAAATATTAGAGAATTTGTATTTGTGTGTTTTTTTTTTTTTTTTTTGTATTTTGGTGTTTTGTCAGTGTCTTTTCATTCAGAAAAATAAGTGTTTGGAAAAGTGAGTTTCAGCAGAAAGGAGTCACTGCTTTGAAGTTTGGTGAACTGTAAATTTGCTAAGTGAAATGGAACCCATATCCCTGTATAAACATCGAAAGTTCACAAGAGCAATTGGTAAAACCTTAAACCCACATAACTGAAAACCTGGAAGCTTGAAAGCTATGCCAGGATCACAAAATCTTTTTTACGAGGAGGCCAGCCCATCTGCACCTCCCATACCTCCTGCTAATTATATATACAAACTCCAAGATTGCACTACAGTGGGAAAAGGAGTAAAAAAACATTTCCCACTGTATGGTGATTCAGCACAGTAAAAGCCCATAATGTTCAAGCTTCTGTGTTTTGGGGAATGTGGGTTTGGTGTTTTAATGTTCACTCTTGTGTTTAGACAAAAAAAAAAAAAAAAATATATATATATATATATATATATATATATATATATATATATATGGATCCCTATTGAATGATCGAAATTTCAAAATTTTGAATCTCATATGGCCAGGACCATATGACCGAAATTTTAAAACTTCAAGCATTCAAAAAAAAAAAAACAAAATAAAAAAAAAAACAAAACAAAAAAAACAAAAAGAAATTACTACACGTTTATGCAGCAAGCCCCCCCTGTACCCCCACACCCCCCGCTATTTAAATATACCAACTCTGCAATCACACTATAGTAAGGAAAAGGGAAAATTCCTGTTCTGAGCTTTATGGAGATCTACGCTTAGGTGTTTGAAATGGGACCTATATATATATATATATATATATATATATATATATATATATATATATATATATATATATATATATATTTTTTTACATGGACAGATTATATATATAGATAGATTTTATATATATGTATATATATATATATATATATATATATATATATATATATATATATATATATGGGTCTACCTTAGAAGATCAACAGACCATTTGATCGACATTCATTTGGTCGACAGCTTATTTGGTTGACAACCAGTATTCATGGCAAAAACCTGGGAATTTGCCCCCCTCCCCAATGTTGTGCGACCCTGGAGTTGATATATATAGTTAGGGGGGTGTGGGGGGCACAGCCTATTTTCATTTAAAATGTGTAGTTTTTGTTGAATTTGTCATGTTTTAAATGAAAATAGGTGGGGGGCTTCACCCACACCCCAATGTGGGGGGCACACCTCCCCAACTATATATATATCAACTCCAGGGTCGCATGACATTGGGGAGGGGGGCAAATCCCTGTTAAGTGTCATGAATACTGGTTGTCGACCAGATGAGCTGTCAACCAAATGAATGTCGATCAAATGGTCTGTTAATCTTCTAAGGAAGAGCCATTTATATATATATTTATATAAATATATATATATATATATATATATATATATATATATATATATATATATATAAAATATTATATGTGCATTTAATCTGCTTATATCAAATAACTACCTACTGGTCCATTTCTAATTTTTTCTATGCCTATATTCCTCACAAAATATACTATAATTTTCAGCTGATCAATGTCTAATACTTACATGTTGCTAATGTTACTTTTCTGCCTAAACCATTCATTCTTATACTCTGTCACTACCTAACCTCGAATTCTGTGGTCTCCCCTCCTTGCTTCTTACCATCCTTTTCTTACCAGCATGTTGATTCCTTGTTCACCCCATAATGCGTATCTGCAACAACCTCACTCTGCCACTTTCACTTTATGCACTGTACTTTTATTTATTGACTTAGCCTTCTGCAACTGCACTAAGTACCAAGCCCTGCCCATTTTTATCCATCATTCTCTCCTCATTGTTGGGTGGTATATTTTCCACATTCCCCTTTAATAGCTTGATATGTCCTTGCCCTTCCCTGCTTGTCTACCTCTTGACCCTTTAAACTTCCCTACTTTGTAAACTCCCTTGATGTACCTCTCTTCCAAGTTAAGGCTTGCCGCCTCCCATATAAACAGACACAGCATCTCTTTCTCTTGCTCTCTGATATCTGACTTAAAGGTGAGTACTGATACTGGTAAATCTGAAAAAAAAATGACAGCATTCAGACATCTACCAATCCACTGAGTTCAAAATCTCCCTCCTTATTCTTATTGTTGTCTTCACCAATTTACCTCTTCATTATTCTGTTTTATTAAATGTCTGGTGTTAAATAGCCATTCCTAGTCTCATCAAAACTCAATTGATTTTGCATAGTTGCCTTTCTATTGGCGTTTGTATCCCAGCATTACACTACCTGAAACATGTTTGAAGGCTCAGCTTTTCAGCAATCTACATGATTCAGCTAACATGCACAGAAGAATCATCAAATGGTGTAACCAGCATTATACCAATGGTCATCTCTACACTTTCAAGCCTATCTTGCAGGATCTTTGAATATAGATATTTAACAAATATTTGAATAACGTAACTTTTAGCAGATGTCATGCTAAGGGTTGCTTTGCCTCCAGATATAAACTTGGCATTTGCTTATTAGTAACTGGACATTTTGCTTACCAGAGCCAGTTGCTCCATAACAATAGCCCCCCTCCATGTTGAGTCATCATATTTGGATATTCTCCTTCTGTCCACCTCACCCCACTCTCTCCAAAAGGTAAATTATAGTTCTCCCATCTGCTGCTTCCTGTGTTTCCAGCACACTCTCTGCATTCCTTAACCCTGACTGAAATTATTTCCACATTGCTTTCCTCAAATCATCTTCCTTTACTTACTTTGTCGCCTTCATTTTTCACCAATTAAGCTGCTAGTGAAATAATTTGGGAGCAGTCTTTCCTTCTGTCCTAAGTTTACTGGTAATGCATTCCTTCCCTTGTAAATGTTTTTTCATTCCAGAATTCCTTCCATATTCTTTGCTGTTATCACAACTTCATCTGTACTCCAGAAGTAAACCTCCACGCCTTTCTAGCTGTTTTGTATTTAGCTGCATAGACTTGGAATAAGACAATATCCCACTTCTTTAGAAATAATCTGATGTGATCATAGATATTCTGTCCATATCAAAGTATCAGACAGTAGTCCTGTGTCATGTGGAATTTTCTCCACCAGTGCAGCATACTCCAGCTGTCTAACTCTTCTCTGGTACTACTGTTTGGTCTTATAGGAAAGAAAGTTGAAATGTGATAACGGCCTCTTTGGTTTAACTCGTGGTCACCCAATTATCCAACTATATTTATTGTGTCTGGTTTGCCCTATAAAGCAATCTGACATACCTGTCTAACCACTGAAATTATGCTTTTTCCAAGACTTTTACATCCAGCACTTTCAGGACATTTGGTATAACTATGAACCTGCAGTTTAGTTTTTTCTTTGGTTTCTGTTTTCTACACATTCCAGCTTCCAGTGAGGCATCTCCAGTTATTTATGTAGCTTAATTATTTACCCCACAAAGCTTTCCAAATACTGCTTTTTTTTATCCTGTAACCTTCCACCTTAATGGCTATAGGCTGAACTACCAATAGAGCAGGAGCTCTAATTTTTATTGTTTCAAAATCAGCCAGAAAGCTGTGCAGCATAACAGATGTTTGGTCAACCTTACCTACATGACAGATATTAGCTCCTCTTACTGAGCATCTAGAATGCGTTCACACCAGATTCCACTCTGCCAACAGCAACCACTAAATACTTCTGACTTTGTATCATGCCATAATGGCATTGAATAAGTATTGTCCAAGATACATCTGTATAACATGGTCTGAATACATGTGTTGTGCCATGAAAAACACCAACCAATACAGCATAAACTCAACCAAACTAAAATAAATCCACAAGTCACTCTGGAAGTACTTAATTTTTATTGATATATCTGGTACCTTGTTTTTTCACCTTCTTAGTCCCAAAGATATTCCCACATGTTGTGTACAAGTATCTTAAAGCATGCAGGATGCAGACCACTTTCTGTATGCAGGAAAGGGTGCTGAACATTCCTGCATGCCAGCTTTTGTCATGAGCAGCTTTGTGTGCTGTGGTAGCTTATCATAAGTGGCCACATTGGCAATAGACATGTGTTATCTTCACATATAGTGCCTGTAGTCATGCTACACCATCACATGAGGAATATACCCACACAGCACTGCAAAGCAGCAAGGGAGGAGCCACCACACCTTTGCCGTCCATGCCTATGGCTTCATCTACAGTAACTTGGTGTTCTGTCTTGTCAGCAGCAGCTTTCAAAATACTTATTAAAAGATATAAACTATGTGCTGTCATCTTAGCCACTACTACCCCCCCCCCCCCAAGACTGCAGAAAAAAAAATCAAAGTGCATAGTCTGACACTCAGGCAGCTTTAGTGTATCTGAGATAGCAGAGAAAGTTGCCACCACTAAATACATATCAAAGTTTTAACCTATTTAACAACACTGATGTGAAGGTGAATAAAGTACACTTTGCCATTTTTTAAGAAAAGTTTTAAATTTGTTCCAGCTTTTAAAGTAGGGGTGGTAGATGTTTTAACTCAGTTTAGACTGTTCACTAGAAAACTAAATCTTCAGTTATTTTTAAGGTACAAGGAAGTTACAATAAAACTATTCTAAACAACTTAACAGTTAAGAAAAAGAGTTGTGTTAATCCTCCCCTTAATCCATTTCTGTTGTTTTTGAAAAGGCCTGTTGTCAGGATATACATTCTACTCTTAATAGTAAAAGGAAAATACTTTATAACATGTCAAGAGAGGAATATCAATTAATGCAGGACCTTAGTGTATGAATAATGAAACCAGACAAGAGTGGGGGAGTGGTATTATTTGATAAGACAGATTATATAAATCAGTTATTTGAAATATTTTATAACATGGACAAATATCAGATAGCATCTAGGAATTAAGTTTTGCAGCTCATAGGAAGATTCAATTATTTCTGGAAGATTCTTTTTTACAAGGTGCTATCTCTGAGGATTTATTTGATTTTTTAAAAATGGAACACCTACTTATCCCTGCAGCTTTCAGGATCTCAGAGGTCCATAAAAATATTATCCATGCTTTTTTTAGAGTTATAAGTGCCACACACAACAGCCTCACCTATCCCCTGGGTGTGTTTATAGACAGTCTTCTTAAGGATTCAGTGAAGCCTATTTATTGTCTGTTAAAAGATTATTAGTATTTCTTGGCAAAAATCAATAAAGACTGGTACATTGAGGAATGTTGTTTTTCAACTATTGACATTGTTGACTTGTTCACATCTATTCCCCATTAAGAAGTATTAAACTTATTTTATGAAGCCATAAGAAAGTTGACAAGTTTGAATGAAACAATGGTCATCTTTATTATTAGTGTGATGGAGCTCATTTTGGTTAAAAATTATTTAACTTTTGAAGGTGAATATTTTAAACAGACTAAAGGTATGGCGATGGATGCAGGTTGTGCACCTATATATGCCAACTTAGTCCTTTATCCCTGGGAATCCAACTTTGTGTTTAATAGAGAATTTTCCCACCACTGGTTTACATACCTTTGATTTTTGTACAATATCTTTATTTTGTGGAAAGAGACATCACGACAACCTATAACATTTGTGGAACATTTAAACAGTGCCACTTCATACAAGTATAGACTATCTTAACTTAACTTTCTCTAAGGATAGAGAGACTTGTACTTTTGTATCAAAAATCTATAGGAGGGATACATTTTCCAGAAATTATTTATATTATCAATGCAATCATCCTGGTTACACTAAAAATAATATTTTTAAGAGGCAGTTGGTTAGGGCAGCCAGGACGTGTTTTAATTTGGAAAATTTTAAAGTTGAAATAAGTTATATCATGGGAATGTTTGTAGAATGGGGTTACCCCCAATCCCTTATTAATCACATTTGTGATAAAGTGATATCAGGATGGGGAACAAAATACAAACCACTTTTAGGGGACAACTGCCCCCAAATGCCCCCTAAAGGAAGTTCATGTAACTCACAGATGTATAATAGAAGTATAGTAGTTCCCTTTGTTTCTGGAGCAAGAGAAATTAAAAATATAATTATTAAAAATTGGGTAATATTTAAGGGAAACCCAGGCATAATGGAAGCTATAGGTTATGAACGACATTTTGTGTATAAAACAGGCACAAACCTTAAATATTTTTTCGAGCATGCAGTGATTAATCCTTCCCCTTCTTTGACATTTCATAGCTTTAGTGGAAAAGTTCACCCAGACTCTGCCACAGCTTGCTGTCAGGGAGAGGTTAGTTTGCTTTTGATTTCTTGTAGTTTGTATTACTTTATTTCCTTTTTCTATTTTGTATACTGTGGTTTGCTTTCTTTACACTGTGTTTTACTTATATTCTGCTTTTAATTGCATATTAAAACTTGAAAAGAGACCACAGCTGTGTCTCTTGTGGCAGACAGACGTTTTTCCCACTCCTCCACCCTGTTACTGTTGTGTTCTTAAACACCACTGTCTTTCTAGTTGCCCGCCCATTATGTTAATTTGACCATATATTTCCTTCCCTCTCTCCTTTCACTGGCTGGTGTGAGTAAGCACAAAGTTAACATTTTGTGAAATCACTCTCCTTCAAATATTTAAATGTATTGGCCATCCCACTATATTCTATAGTACCAGCATACAAAAATGCCCACCCCCTTTCAATCTATCTTGCTCTTTGTAAAATAGTCCCCAGGATTCATGAAGATTGCACCAGGTGCAGGCGTAGCGTCGGCATTCCAACACCAAATATGGCCTGCGAGCGATCAGGTACGAGCTGTTCCCACGTGCACTACCTGAGTACCCTACGCCTGCACAGCTCCCGTGCCCTGTATACTAATTAACCCATGTGCAGCAGTGTAGCATGCAAATGAAGGTATGTAGTGATCCAGGAAGTGGTGCAGGTGTAGTGTAAGCATGCAGAAATGTAAACCGTAAAAAAACGGTTTACATTTTTGCAAACATAAAATCGGAGCCATGACAGCCGACCAAACACATGTATTATATTTTTAATATATGCCAATGGCTAAATATATAGCCATTGGCATAAAAGAAATGTACAAGATATAAAATTAACATTTAATATTTATATTTGCACCATTGCGAAGTGGAGGTGCAGGGCAGCGGCTCGCAAATGGGATCGCAAGGAAAATAGAAAAATATAGAATAAAATTGCAATGTAACACATATCATGATTTCCCTATTGTAGTGAATGGCAGGCACGCTACACCACACCATGGCACAAGGGTTGCTAAGGGGCTGTGACAGTGTTATGAGTGGTAGCTAGGAATTAGTAGACAATGCCATGCAAATGAGAGGAGTAATAGTGAATCACAGATTCCCCGCTGGTGTAAGGATGCACCTCACAACGTAGCTTTATAACACCGAGGTGTGCCCTTGAGATAAAGATGACATCAAGAGAGAGGTGTGTCACCTTTGCTGTAAGCACATTGGAGCATTGCTAATCCGATTTGCCCATAGCTACACAAAGCTGCAGGATAGGGGTGTGTTGAACTGGCTATAGCTTTGCTTAGCTGAGACTACACAAGGTAACTGAGTATGCATGTGAACGGAGATGAAAACGTGCTTAAACCTAGTAAATGGGTTTGCGCGGCATACACTGGAGCTGAAACAGGAAATATATAGGAAAGAAATAAGGAAATGCTGCAGCAGGGAAATTGGAGTACAAATGACTAATTAACATCTAGGAACCTACAGTGGGCCATTGACAACATCTAACAAGGCTGCAAGCAGCCTCCTGCAGAACGGGAAAGGGGAGGGGCTGTATTGCAAAGAAAGCAGTAAAGTGTCACAGCAGAACAAAGTGGATTTGCAGTATATCAGCTACAAGACACATTTTTCAACACATGACTGGGTAGGGAAAGTACAAAACAAGAAAGATGGCAGGTGGATGTATGCCTGATAATGAGAGGGGATCCAGGTTTAAAAGTGAATTAAAGGGCAACAGATTAGTCAAGGCAGGCAAGCATAACTCCACACTAAAGGCCCCACACTTGCAGTACTCACTGTAAAACCCATAATTAAGATACCCTGCAGCTGGAATTGCTGATACACACCCAATGACATCAGCAGCATCCATAGCAAAATAGTATAAAGTGTGAAAGCACCTCAGGCACACTTGTGTATTCCCATACACTCTGCACCATTGGTGTATACAGACAGGGAACTTTTAGTATGTACATGATAGGGGCTGCCATAGCTTTGATCCACCAGCATATGTTGGAGACTGAAGGTGGTGTGGAGGATGATGTGGACAACCACCTCAAGCACCAGAGGAGGAGAAGAGTGCTCAGACCCAGGGTAACCTACCAGGGGCTACATGATCTGGAGATAGTAGAGTGTTGCAGGGTGGACAGGGACACCCTACAGCAAATTGTGTAACTGTGCCGGCCACACCTCAGAGCCAGAACAAACAGAGGGGAACCCATCCCAGTGGACACGAAGGTATGTGTAAGCCTGAGAATACTAGCTACAGGTACCTTTCAAAGGCCAACTGGGGATATCATGGGGGTCTCACAGGCATCAGCATCCAGGGTACTTCACCAGTTCCTGAATGCCATGTTACCACATGTCAATAAGCACATATTCTTCCCCGAACGCAGGAGAGTTAGCCAGCAATATGTGTCTCTTCCACCATGTGGCAGAATACCCGGCGGTACTGGGTGCAATAGACTCCACACACATACACATCAAGTCACCACCCGGTGAGCAGGATAGATGCTACATAAACCACAAGGGATACCCCTCCATCAACTGCCAGGTCGTGTGCAATGCCCAGGACATTATCATGGATGTGTGTGCTGGCAGCCCTGGAAGCTATCACGACTCCCACATTTGGCATGCCTCACAGCTGTATCAGGTATTTGCCAGGGGGGACATCCCATATGGCCACCTGGTGGGTGATGCTGGCTATGCACTGGAACCGTGGATGATGACTCCCATCAGAAATGCACACACACCCATGCAGGAATGCCATAATGAGGCACACGCACAAACCAGAATCATCATAGAGTGTGTGTTTGGGATGCCTAAATCACGGTTCCATTGCTTGGACATATCTGGTGGAGCCTTGCAGTACTCTCCAGGCACATATACCCACATCTTCATAGTATGTGCCATGCTACACAATATGATCCTGCGGAAACAACTACAGCAGGGACAGAATGGTGAAGGCCCTCACAGCCCACCACCATTGCCAAGGGCCCCACAGGCACAGAGGTACTCAGAAAATGAACACCCTGAGCCAGCCCCAGTAGGCAGATGGAGGCGTGCCCAGTATGCCCATGTCTTGGCAAGAAGAGAATGCATAGCACACACACTGACAGTGTAGGCACCTAGGGACTGACATCTTTCTCCACCTACACACACAGTAAAAATGGATGGCACATACACAAGACTACCTGTAAATTGTCATGTATAGGCAGTCTGCTGTGTGCATCCAACATAGGCAGCCCTCAACTGCTATTGGCACAAGGTAAGTCAACACCTGAACAGTAAATTAAGCTATCAGCATGTGCTGATACTGTATGTATAGGTTCATAGGTAGGTACTTGGCTAACTGCCTGAGGGCATTCATAAGCCTAGCCAAAATGTGTCAGCTTTTGCCACCCCATTGATTAATTAACTGCCCCTCTGTGGAGCACAGCCAATGGCGGGATCCCTGGGGTGCATCTACCGTTCCCCATCCACTCTTCAGGGTTTCTCTTGAAGACTGTTAGTGAGAGGCTCTGTATAATGTAATTAGGGATGCTGTTCAAAAGTATGGGGTGTTTCTGTGATAGGAATTCATCCCTCCAGCATCTTCCAGTTATTGCTGTGACAAGGTTCAGCTCACTACAGCGTGTGGCTCACTGTGACAGGGATTCCCATAGGTGGAGCATATCCATTAAGCTTGAGTTTGACATGGCTTTGTTGGCCAGCAGAGATCATCTCTGAGTAAACGAGATGCCACTGAGTAAAGTAAGAGTTTATTCAGTCTGGGTGCATAGGACATATGTTTGAGACCAGTGATCCTCTTGGCGAGGTACATTCGTGGACCATCCAGCTGTTGGATGTGTCTTCTGAGGTACATCCCAAATGGGTTACTATACTCTATGATGGGACTGATGAGTGATGAGTAAAGGGACACTATAACCTCAGTATGTCTAGATGCGAACCCTGTAGTAATCAGATGGCCTACATAGAAGGATGTCCTAACTACTCTGGAGATATGATTGTCAAAGGAGAGATCACTATCTACCTTAGTCCCCAGATACCCTATTACCTTGTCTGTATTAAAGTGTCTGCCACATATGTGTTAATATGTGGGTGCTTAATATTCCACAATGGAATGACCATGCAGTTTGTGACACTTAGCTGGAGGCCAAGACTTTGACACCCTGTGTTGGCCTCTGTGAGGCCCCTTGATAGATGTCTGTTTCAGCTGGACTGTCAAGTATGGCTCTCAGTTTACAGTCATTGCCAAACATGGTCTGCCGTAGTCTACCTGTGTTTGCCTGTACCTCTAAGAAGTATATGCCAAACAGTAGGGGTCCCAGGACTGAGTCCTGTGGGACACCAGTCATGACTGTTTAAGAGTTGGACCTGGAGACCGCTAGGCGTACCATGTGGGTTCTGTGTGTAAGCCCGTTGGCAACCCATCCTGCAATGTATGGGTGTATGTACAGGCTGGAGAGTTTATCAATAATACCTGAGTGGGGAATGGTGTCAAAAGCCTTGGCGAGGTCCAGATAGTATGTGTGAACCACCTAACCCCTCATCTAACATCTTGGTGACTGTCTGTAAGATGTCAAACAGGTTCAGTAGGCATGTACTGCACTCAACCAAGCTGACCTGGGTTGGGTCAAGTGTTTGGAGGTTACCAATGTCTTTGTTAATGAGTGCCACGAGGATGCACTCCATAGCTTTGCAAACCAGGCTAGTCAGGCTTATGGGGTGGTAGTTACCACGGTCAGTTGTGTTTCCACCTTGGTGGAGTAGAATAACCGTTGCCATGCACCATTGTATGGGCATGTAACCTGTGGAGAGGCTGAGGTTGAAAAGCTTAATTAGGTGGGGGGTCAGTTTGTCTTGTAGTGTTTGCAATATGCAGTCTGGGACACCATCTGCCTCCATTGATGCTTTGTATTGCTGTCAGAGAGGGCCATTTCCACCTGTGTGTCTCTGATGTGTGGGATACTGTACTTTTTGGGGTATTGTTGTGGGCTCTTTAGGGGGTGAAGTTTTCACTGAATGTATCTGCAAGGATGTTGGCGATATCAGTAGGGTCAGTATATTATGTGCTATATTGCACCGGCACAGTGCAAATCTATGTGTTATCACTTAGATCCTTGACATAGCCAAAGGAGGCTTTGTGGTTATCCTTCGAATCCCTGCCTATTTTCCTGTTGATGTTAGCCTTGGATGATTTCATGAGGGACCTACGTTTCTTACTAATACTGGTCATGGATGTCTGCCCTTCTTGAGATTTGCTGTTTTTCTGGACTACTGTCCTACTTCTGTTGTATAGCCTGTTTATTGCAGGGGTCCACCAGACTGGTGTCCTTGTCTAGTAGGAGTGAGTCTTGGTTTATCAGAGATGGCATGATCCATACATCCTTGTAGGTGCTTATAGAGTGCATTTGTAAATCTGTCTGTATCTTGAGCAGTGTTTTCCCTTAGCGTGGGGGCTGCGAAACCCCCCACCCTGTCTCTAGTAGCATGAATTTATCTGTAGGAAAGATATACACTGTGGTTTCTGTAGGTGGGGGAGATGGTTGGGTGTGGAAACAGTGAAAAGTTCATGGTCAGATCTAACCAGTGACCGGTTTACCTCTGCTGTGGTGCACCTGTCACCCATGTTGGTGATTACCACTTCTAGTATGTTTACACCCCTTGTTAGGGCATTTACCATCTGATACAGAGCATATGAGGTGATAAATTCCAGGACGCACTGGGCCTGGAAGTGAGTACTTGAGTAAGTTTCCCAGTTAATGGTAGGGTAGTTGACATCGACCAATATCAGGGTGTCCGGTAGGACTGACATGTTTTCCACTGTCTCCAGGTAGGTGGAGTGGTGGTCCTGAGTCATAGAGGGTGACCTGTAGCAGGCCACAGTTTGCATTGCAGTTGTGGCTTATGTTAGCTGCACATGGATGATCTCAGAGGTATCATGCTGCCCCACTAACCTGGAGGTGTAGGTATCCCTGATGAATATGGATACACCCCCTCCATGTCTGTGTCAGTCCATTTTCTCTGGCCGAAATGTGTGGTATGGGTTGTAGTCTGATAGTGCTGGTGTACTCTCAGAAGCCTTAAAATAGGTCTCAGTTACTGCACAGATGTTGACGTTGTCCATACTGAGGAGTGCTGTGAGTGTGTGTATGTTGTGATCACAATCCCTGGTGATGAGTAGCATAACCCTCATTGATTCTGCTATTGTGCTGTTTCTGGAGGTGGGATTCACCTTTGAGACTTCCCTAAAAAAGGCACCATGGGGGCACCAATAGCCTTGGCCAGTATTCCAAAGCCTAAGGCTGACACATAAGCCAGTATGGTAGTGTTGCATGTATGCTTCCCATCTGTGCTTGTTTCTCATCTTTACTGTAGGTAACCTACTGGTAAGCAATAGAAAGCCTTAAACTTATACAAGTCTTCTAGCTTCCAAGATAGGCTTTTTTAGTGATTATGTATCAGTGTTCTGTAAGTTCTTGCTGTACTTAACTTTTTTCTGACTACATGGTGATATTTCACTGTATATTGTGATCTGAAAGCTCTGTTTATTCACATATTATGGCTGTGACGGCCTGCACTTTAGAGTTTCACAGATAGGTAGTAGGCTATCTGCCCAAGGGCAATTAGAAGCATAGCTACAGTGTGCTGGCTTTCTCCCACCATTGATGAAGTAACTGAGCCTCTGTCAAGCATAGCCAATGAAGTGATTCCAGGCAGAGTTGCCGGAAGCTGACTGGGGTGGTGGAGGGTGATAGGAGCACTTAGTGATCTAAAGAGGGCATGTTAACATGAAAAATCAACACCATTCAATTTCCCCAACAGGTCTTGCAGCTATCTAACTGGACAGGCTCCGCCACCCCGTGGCTGTATGGTTCTGGGACACGTGATCCCAGGGGTGTATATTCTGTTACCCATTCATACATCAAAGTTTCCCTTGAAGTGTGTCAGTGAGGGGCTATGCCTAATGTAGTTAGGAATGTAATTTATATTCTCTCATTTCATTTGTTATATGTTTTTATTTCAACAGTAAGTGAAGCTCAGTGGGTTTGGACGCCTCCGCCCTTTGCTTAGCCTAGCTTACACATATAAATCATCTAAATAGGAAATAGGAAATAGGTGGAAGCAATGTTAATGTCAATAGTGTAATCGTTACAGCATTTGCATAGTATCTGTGCATTCGAGGTTCAAATCCCAATAAGGTTAGGGATGTTTATCATGTTAAAAAGTATACCTTAACCACAGCTTGCATATATAGGTAGTATTTGTCAGTATAATAAACATTTGAAGCACCCATATAAACCCATGTGTGCTGGAGAGTAAAGTCAACAGAAAATGTAATGTTATGTATGCACATAGTGAGATGTTACTTCACTGAAATGTATATATCCTGAGTAGTTAGCAAATGTGGCCGTGTTTGCGTGCACAGGTTATACATTTTAAAGTTTGTTTAACTGTTTAACTGCTGCTTTAATGTCACACAAACACTTTTAAACATGCTTACAACTGCTTAAATGAGCATTATTCTGGAGTAAAATAACTTTTTAAAGCATTGCAGGTGTTAAACCCTGGATGATGCAAACTATATTCATGAGACTTACCACTAAGCCATCTGAGCTGTATACATGTCCCATGGTCTTTAGACACCTTATACTATAGGCATTCCACAGTACTGATCACAAATGGGACAGTCACTTTGTGTACATATAGATTCTTAGGTTCATAGATTAGTACTAGGTTAACTGCCCTTTTGGGTCATTTGAAGCCTAGTCATTTACACCATGTGAAAATCAAACCCTGCTCCTTTTGTCTTTAAGGTAAACACCTTAACTATTATGTCACCCCCCCATATGTACAGTACATTGTAATGTACTGTAGTTTGTGAATCAACATATACAAGTCTACATATGTATAACTGTTACAAATTAATACTAAATAAATATATATATATATATATATATATATATATATATATATATATATATATATATATATATATATATCAGTGATGTCTGCACATAGATATAAATATATATATATATATATATATATATATATATATATATATATATATATATATATATATATATATATACAGTTACATCTATAGCCATAAATATAAACATCTATGAACACACTTCATGACACAGAAGCAATCCAAAGGACTTGAAGTGTACACAAAACACATGCAGCTCTGTTATTATAACCATTAATATTAACCTAATTCACCATAGAAGGGATGGTTGTTGTGTATGTGGAGATTGTGGTGGGGGAGGAATGATGGGTAATGAAATCATGCATCGAGGAGAGCCTGGGTTGGATGTTCAGTAAGTGAATTGGAGGGATATACATGGAGTATGGGGACAATTTAAAAAGGACACAAAACAAGAACCATTCTCATCCATAATACACCCTGTCATGTCACATTGCAACATCTAATTCCACAAACATATGAACATTAACATGTATCATACATATGTACACCAACTGACTGTCACATTTGTTTTCAGTAGTGAGGAATGCCTGTAGTAAAATGTATATTCTAAACACCATAGCACTTGTACATATCTCAGATGCTTTAGTGGTAAAGTCAGTGACTGTGGTGTTCATGGTCCTGGGTTCAAGACATGCAAGGGCTGTTAATTTATTTTGAGGGCCAGAATAAGGGCTGTTGGATGCAGGTGGATTAAAGCACTTTTAAGCAGTTGTAAGTGGGTTTGTGTGGGTTTGCGCAACAGTAAGTGGCGCTTAAACACGGTTAAATGGATAAGCGCTTCACAGGTTTAATCTTTGGTTAACGTTGCACAGTCCAAGGGGAAACCTGCTTACAATCGCTTAAATGTGCATTATTCACACTTTCCCTACCAATGCCTACTCTGAGAGGCAAAACAATATCCCCTTCCAGGATTAGAACCTGCAGCCATGTACACCATCCTCAGAGTAACCTACCACTAAGCTATCTGAGATGTACCTATGCCAGTTGTGTATTCAGACAGGTTAAAACACAAAAGGGAGGATTGTGTGGAAATAAGACAAACCTGTAAGGTGTATGCTCTCTCTCTCTCTCTCTATATATATATATATATATATATATATATATGGTTCTACCTCACATAAACGAAACACCACAACACCGACAACGCAATCACCGAAACCACATAACCGACAGTACAAAACACGAAATCCCACATGCCCGACAAATAACCGACGGTACACAAACAACGAAACCTCATACACTCACCAACCAAACACATCCGCCCAAAACACAACACAAACATACACACCAAACATACACAACAAACCCACACTAAATCTACATACACAACTACCTACAACCCTAACCTAACAACCCTAACCCTAAGGTCCGTCACTACCGACACTTACCTGACCCTCCTAACCCTAACTCACTTATCCCGCCCTAACCAAAACACAATCACTACCGCACACTTACCTGACCCAACCTAACCCTAACTCACTTATCCCGCTTAACACCATCACACAATCACTTACCTGACCCGCTCCCTAACCGGCCCTAACCTAACTCACTTAACCCACCCCTATCCACACTTACCTTACTCGCACCCTAACGTCCGTCACTACCGTCTACACTACTTCCCCATGTCTTTCCCATCCTCAGCAGCGTCGGTGCTTTCATCCGTCGGGTCGGTCTTCTGCTTGTCGATCTTCTAGGTCCCGTCGCGTCGGTCTTCTGCGCTGTTGATCTTCTGGGGCTCGCGATTTCCCTGTCGATGTTCTGGCGTGTCGTTGAAGTGAGGTAGAACCATATATATATATATATATATATATATATATATATATATATATATTTATATATAGCGAGAGAGAGAGACATACATAGATACATGTCGACATATAGAGATATACATATATATGTAGATATATAGATAGGTTAAAAACATCTACACATCTATGGAGCTACAGATAAATGTATGCAATAATATATATTATATATCTATATTTACATATAAATATATATATATATATATATATATATATATATATATATATATATATATATACACACACATACACACATACATACATGTGTGTATACAGCATCAGAAGCGTTCATATCTGAGTATAACATGGACCATAGCAATCACACATTCTGCCCCCCTCAAACAATATGAACATAACATATGAAGAGTATATGCCAATACACTATTACAAATATGCTCTATGAACACATTCACCAACACAACTACAATGACTGCAAATGTCCATGACAGAAATACACAGGCAGCTTTCATTTAATAAAACTTTATTACATTCTGATGTATTGCCAAAAGGATTCAAGGACTACCAGTACCTGCATGTTATACAGGAAGCATTTAACAGTGCCTTAATGAATCAGCCTGCAAGAACTATAGTATTAGCCCAGTAAGGGATAGGTATTCACATAGGGAAAGAACCCCCACACACATATAGAAGATGTATAAAAGCGGTTCCTACATACCTGCATCTGCTATGTACACCCACCAACATCTCCCTCACACCCAAACTAATTACAACAATACATACTGTCATACCATAACCAATTATTCACCCACTGTACGACATCTGCTGAAACCTTAACATACCTGGACACAGACACACTAACATGGCCTCATGTGAAATAGTTGGTGTTATACAATGGAACAGCTGCTGATGTTACAGGGTATGTTTTAACTATTCCCGTTTCAGAGGGTTGAAAAGTAATTACACCAGGAAGTGTTACAGATTACTGATTATCAGCACAGTATGATACACATTAACACCAAAATAAATATGTCTGGTAAGCACACTGTAAACCCCCTAACATCATATGCATAGCCATGCAGCCTTGAGCTGGTCAAACATCCTGGCCAGACTGAAACATATGCAGAAGTATTAGGTACAACAAACCCTGCACAAGTAGCAATGTTCAGAAATATAACAGCAGTACTCACATTTAGACCAAATCCTCCAGGCATTACACACAATATATTAGTGTTTGTCTCCATACAGCTGTTGCAATAGATTTCAAACTACACTTCCAGGCTATCTTCCTCACAAGTAAGGCAAAGGGACAATGCCTAAGTGGAGTACTCAATTATACTCCACTGTTACCATGGTATTGGCTAAGGCAGTAGCTGCACAGCTGATGTGCATGTAATTAACTACTTAGGAACACCAATTGGTTATCAGGATAGCACATGTCACTGATCTCTAACTATAAAAGTATGCCTTATCACACATTCAAACCATCTGTATCTACCTGTAGAACAGTACAAAATACTGAAACACAAACCGAAAACGAGTAATATATCAGTCAATAACACCTCCAATTACTAAGAAGGTATGTATAACATTTAGTATTAATGTGTATGTAGTACCTGTTCTGTAAGAATTACAGTGTAATCAATGCATATAGTGGAAATAGCTATCTTGTAGCGATGTATTGTTGAGCAGTATTAATGCTTGTAGTATTCTATGTGTGTACTGCTGTAGGTTACAAGGCAAACTCCTCATACACTACAAGGGATGATATATATGGGCTTGGAACTCACCAATTCTCTTCCAGCCACTGTCAGTTTTAGGGTTGGTCCAACAAGTATGTGTTATAACAGGGGATAGTATATGTCAATATATTGTAACAGTAGACATATGTATGTGTGTATAAGTAAGATGAACATGTCAAAGGTGGGCTTACTTTGCAAATATGGTTTGCATTGCGGAATATTGTGCCAATAACTGTAATGTACAGTATTTAGGCAAATCTGTATTCCATTTTACATAGCATTTCTGTTATGTTATGCAAACATTAGTTATGTCTATTGGCAATTACAATACTCAGTAAAAGGATACATATGACTTGTATTCATCTGACAGTTTAGCAGCATGATAGCAAAGATAACTGGAAGAGCTAGGTAACTATCCATGCACATAACACATGTAATATCCACCTCTCTAGTATCGTTTGCAAGCAATAACAGCTGTGTATGTGCACATGTTATGCAAATGTGTAGTGACTCTTGTTACAGGGCTGGGCCAAATGGCTATGTGCACACCTACATAGAGTGGATATTGAGAGTAGAGGTACACTGGTTGTACTTTCAGGTTTGTGTAGCCTAACCTCTCGTTGCCAACCTAACAGCCACTTGCAAATACTGTATGTAAGGTAGTGCACAGTACTGGTAATGAAACAGGTTGCATATCATCTTTAACTCCAGTGTAACATCTGCAGTAGGAGTGTAAGATGTAGGAGACTGCTGCCCATGTGTAATAGCTGCTTCATAGGTGATGGCTTACACTATCTGATTATATCCTGATCATGTTGATAGTGGCAGCAGATTCTATTGATACATGACTCTGTTTGGGGAGTGGGTGTCTGTGCCCAATGGAGTTCATGGTTCTGGTGGATATGTGAGTATATACCTAGAAAAGGAAACAGACCTGTAGACACTTGCATCATCTGTAATTAACTATCAGGATGTGATGTGCTCCTCAGAGGAAGATTGCTGCTAAAGGTAGCTACTGTGTTTCTGTAATAGCCAGTGTTGTCACGTCCATAACACAAATAATTACTTGTGAGCATCACTGTCTAAAACATCTTCATAAGCAATAAGTACACTAAATACAGTACTTGGTACTTGTAGTACTGGGATCTATATTAGAACATTGAAGTTTCAAAACTTTAAATGTTCTAATATTGACCCCTATTCAGCGAAAGCTGAAAACATCTAACATACAGAACAGCGAATTTTTTTTCCTAGGGAAAAAATTTGCTGTTCCAAAACACATACATACAACACAAGCACACCAAACAAACAGCAATCCACACACATACACTTAAAATCTTACACCTAACCCTACACTAAACTCTATGCACAACACTATCCACTTACCTTAACCCAAACCCTAACCTTAAGGTCCGTCACTATCGCACACTCACCTCACCCGTGCCCTAACCCTAACTCATCTACCCCACCCTAACCCTCACGTCCACACAATCGCACACTTACCTGATCCGTGCCCTAACCCTAACTCACCTTACCCACCCTAACCATCATGTCCACACAATCGCACACATACCTAACCTGCGCCCTAACCCTAACTCACCTAACCTGCCCTAACCATCATATCCACACAGTCACACTCATACCTAACCCGCACCCTAACCCTATCCTAACCAGCACTTAATCACACACTTACCTGAACCCAACCCGTAACTTTCCACTACAGCGCTGAAAATACCGAAGCAACAGAAATGAACCGAAATCTTTCCATAGGAAAAATGTTGGTTTTCTGTTGCTTCCATATTTTTAGCTTTCACTGAATAGGGGTCAATATTAGAACATTCGAAGTTTTGAAACTTCGATATTCTTATATAGACCTTAGTACTGAATGCTCGTACAGGCATGTCCACTAGTCAGCTACTGGTGTTTACTACTGTCAGCTTTGTGTAAGCGGCTATCCTGGAGGAATGCAATCTCTATGCCATGTACACTGCCAAACCCACCTAACACCACACCCCACACATTGTCTGGGATGCAGCTACAGGGGAGAGCTGGAAGGCAGTCCAGTCTACAGTCATGACTGGACTGGACAGTCATGAGGTGTAGATTAACACATGCATCTCATCATCGCAACCAACACATACCCTTAACAGAACACAGTAAGGACACCCACACATACTACCATAAATCACACACATTCACAGAGGCTTCTGAGTATCTGGCCAAGCAAGTGACCTCCCAAGCTGGAATAGACAGACAACAAAATACACAAACTGTATGACATAGTTTGCATAATTGTGCCACACCTCAGAACATGTGGCCAGAAACATGCCCAACAGTACTTATTTGTGAATGCAAACTCTAGCACTATGTTACACACCAAGCTATACGAGGGCAAACATACTGTCAGCTGCCTGTCTGCCATGATCAGCCACATACCCATACACTTAGACCACCTTTTGAACTACACACATGGCCCTGGCATATTCCATTTTGTTGTGCAGGACCTGTGATGCAGTAGGCTGGACTGCTTGTGGGAACTGTCAGGTCTTGCAGCTCATGCAGGTATGTCCCAAGGCCTGGGTAGCATTCTGCCATTGGACAGAATGATACTGCAGTACAGGGACAAAAGGGATGTATTCCACAATTGTCTAATATACTGGTGCAATTCAAAGGGTATCCAGTATCTCTCTGCCTGGGATAACATGGTTGACAGACCATGATGCTTTGCCAGACAGGGCTTGCACCTGTCACCCCTGGGAATCTGGATACTGGCTAGGGCTCATGCTTCCCCTATAGTGCCTTCATCATGCAAAGTTCAAGTGAAAGTCCACTGCTGTAATAGGTACAGCCAAGCAATAAACTGCGGGTCTTGCTAATCAATGATACATTTCAGAAACTCAATATGGACTCACTTATGTCAATCCTTAACATGGAGAACATATCTGTGCAGTGACTGAGATATGGTTCAACACTCCGGAAAGCACACCTGCATGACCATTTTATAACACATACCTCACCTCTTGTCCATTATCCTTTATTGGAACACACGGGCCACAGGTGTGTCCATATTCCTGAATGATATATACACCCCCACGCTAGTTGCACTTGCATAACTTCAGATGCATTATGGTGAGCAACTACCTTTGTGCCAAAGTGGAATCCAAATTGCACCTTGCGACGGATCACCCACAAAGCCTCAGAATTCCCAACTGTCATATTGTGCTGTAATGGGGTATATTAGGTTTGAGACAGAAAACCAAAATAATGGCTACTCTCAACTATTCCATTATGAATGGGAAGACTCCTCATGTACCAACACCTGCTCTCAATGTATGTTGGATTTCATCAACCCCAATGACCTGGATCACCATAGTCACACAAACAGGGCTAACAGTATGCTACACATAGTCAGTCTCCAAAGCCAATGTTATGCTTCTTAAGAGCGAAGTGGTGACTGTCATGGCACCCATGCAGATGGACAATGCATGTGCAAATGCTGAATCCTATACAAATGAACTTTAAGTACTCACAAAAGTGCAGTGATTGTGCCATTTAACCAGAACCAAGATTCAACCAAACACAAACAAGAAGGCAAACTGGTGGTATCCTGCCTTTAAGTGTACCACAGAAGGTAGTAACTGTTGCAAGACTGAACACACATGAGTGGAGGTGATCCCTGGTCAGCCTCAGTAAGATGCAGATACACCATATAAAACCACACAAAGCTACTGTGAAACTAATCAGCCACATATTATGAGGCCAACCACAGAGCATTCTATAGCTGCATCATGAATCGTAATGGCAACAACTAGACCTGCCGTGCTTCGCAGCACTATGGCATGGGAAGTACTGCACCTACAGAAATAGCACATGTTCATCCAGATAGGGTCCTGGAGAACCTAAACCCACTCCCCCCCAACAGGTACACATATTTATATATTCATGTACACTACAGAGCCCCTATAACGACAACTATGCAGGTACAAGCTGCACTCTCTAAAGCCATACATACAGCTTTCATGGGACCTGTCAACATCCCAGGGTGTATCCTACAGAAATGTCAGAACAATTTGCTCTCCACATACACATCATGTTCAATCATAGCTTCATGTCAGGCTGTGTACACAGTGAATGGTGCACAACAACAGTTATCACACCCCACAAAGAGGGAGACACCACTGATAATGGGAAATAGTGCACCACTACCCTGCTGAGTCTGCTCTGTAAGGCCATGAACCGTGATCAACTTATTTGATGTAGTCAGTACAGATGTAGATGACAGTATTGTTGATTTACACAGCATATCATGACCTTGCCAGGTCTTAGGACACTATCACCCATACTGTGTTCCAGCTACACTCAGTAAACTAGGTGCATGTTCCTATGTCACAGGAGTGGTTGGCAACTGGACTGCTGGCAGAACCAACAGTACAGAAGGTATCTGACTAATACACGCACATCAAACCAGTGCCAGCTACAGTAATACAGGGTTAATTCTTGGTACTCCCCCTCTTTGTTATCTATACCACACAGACTAACACAGAAGGCATCTGCCTATTGATGTTTGCAAATGACTATGAACTAGGAGCAATAGTTGACTCAATGTGTGCTGTTGTCAACAAACAGAAGGGCCTTTGTGGGTCGATGTGTGGTGTGTGACGTATGGCCACAATCTAAAAGCTAAGTATTGCATTGTCATCCCCTATGTTAAAAACCCTGTACCCATGAACTACCATTTAGGCAGCGGTCAACATAATGGAAACTGTGTGTGTATGGCATACAGCTGGACAGTAGTCTTTCCTTTGATAGTTACTTCACAACACCAGTCAGGTAGTCATACGTGGCATCCCTAATCATGAAAGGGTGCCATCCATGAATATAGAGATCGTTGTTCAGCCATACTCAACATTCAAGTGACCCATAATAGATCACATATCTCCTTTAAGGGTTATTGGCCATGTTCAGATGGCCTACACTGGCCTTCCCAATCCCTAGCTCCACTATGTAGCATGATGACTACCCTGAATAAAGCCATGTCCAACCCAGAGATGTTGGACATGCTACACTTACACATCCTGGTTTCAAATAAACACATACTTCATGGATATCCACCTTTCTCTTACAAGGATCACAACATGCCTGACAGATCTCTGTCCCATAGACTTTACATACTCCTGCCATACTATGCATCCCTGTCCAGCGAAGCTGCACATTGTCCCTCTTTGTGACATGGTGTGATGACCACAAGGCAAATATATCAGTAACCCTGTGGATCAGTTCTGTGGCACTGCTTGAACTGGCCACTAAAACTTACCTGTCTGTTGGTTACAGCTAGGTAACCTTTCAGCCTAGGCTAATAAATAGCCCAGGGCATATAGTCTACTAGTTCACTATGACCATACATGCTATAGTTGATATCCAACCCTGCAAATACCATCAGGCTAGCCATTATCCCATGTGTTTCACATGTGCAACACTGGTAATACATGGCAGGATACTAAACAGCTGTACAAAAGGATAAAGGGTCTCAAACATCTGTCCTATGCTGCCCGACTGAAAGAACTCCAGCTCTATTCAGTCGCTTACCGCTTGCTCAGAGGTGACCTTTGCCTAACATACAAGGCCATGTCAAACCCAGATTTGATGAATATGCTTCACCTCAAAAAATCTAGATCCGTCAGAGCCACAAGGCGGAGACTTAAACCTCGACACGGCTATTAATAGGACGTGCTGGAGGGATAGATTCATCACCCAAAGACTCCCTATGCTGTGGAATAAAATCCCGGTATATGTGAGGCAGAGCACCTCGCTGGCCTTGTTCAAGAGAAATCTTGACCAATGGATGGGAGATCACAGATATACCCCAGGGATTACCTCAGTGTCACTGCTCAACAGAGGCACAGCAAAATAATGGGTATAGTTCCCCATACTAAAGGGGTGGCGTAAGCCACAAAACTATGGGCTAGGCTTGTAAATGCCCTCGGGCAGATAGCCTAGTATGAACCTATGAACCTATGAACCTATATGGCAAAACACATACATGTAAAACATTCTGTGAGCAAGTCTGCAGGGTCACAGGTCACATCCCTTTAGGCTGTGTATGACTATATATGTAATATATACACAGAATTAAGGTCTATTGCATTAATGTGAACACATCCAGGCATGTGCTGATAGGTAAAGACACCAGTACAGGCAAACAGACATGCCCACATCAAGACATCCACATGGAGTATGAGCAATGTCATCACTTGACACACACATATATGGTGATAACATCAAATCACCAGTAAGTGTCAAATGTGTGTGAGTTAAACATGTCAGTGGTGTTAGTGTCATGTAGATTTGCAAAGACATATTTGTAATCTCAATAAATATGATACATATGTATATTCAGCTGTACTTCTGTACTTCTCTGTGAGTTACTGTGACCTGTCTCCATCATTTTGTCTTCCAGGTATGCCGCGTGCCAGGCCGCCACCATACACCCACTTGGAGGATGAGGTTCTCATCCCATACCTCCTTGATAACCATGTAACACTCTTCAGCCATGTGCCACAGTATGCACAGCAGCGGGATGCCCAGTGGGAGGAACTCCGCAGGAGGGTAAATGATGTTGGTGGCCACAATCGCACCTATCAGCAGGTGAGCCAACACTGCACGGACCTCATAAGATGGGTGAAACAGCATGCTAATGCAATTGCCAGGGAAAAAGGTGCAACAGGTGGGGGGTACTCACCCAGCCCCCACTCACACGTACCGAGGAGCTACTGGCCAACCTGGGGACACCTGCAGACCTCCATCCACAAGCTTTAGCTGGTATTGTGGAGGTGGATGTCTCTCAACCACTGAGCCTGGAGTTGCCTGGTAAGTCACTACTGCACATATAACACAACTATATTTCATATAATTACATGTATTACTGTACAATATGTAATTTAACATCATATGCAAGGCATGTATGCACACATGGGCCGGAACAGATGCACGGAAGACGCTGCACGGCTGCAATCCAAAAATACCAAAAAACAAACAGAGCCAGCAGCTGTTGGTAACTGGAAAAACAAATATTTAATCACAAATGAAGGAAAAATCCCTCATGGATAGAGTAACTCATACAGACCGGTTTCGGCTCAGCAGAGCCTTCCTCAGTGAGAGTAAAAAATAAGTATAGAGACAAACCCAGTAACTATACATATATAAAACTGGGAGTATAAGAGAACCAATCAAAATCCATGACCAATAAATCAAAATTGGTCATTGAGACCAGGTGGGAACAAAGCCCCAAGTTTAATGATCCATTTCCTCTCCTTAGAAGTAAGTATCTCATGCCACTTCACCTTATCTTGACATTTACCCCTAATACAATCAATAGTCCTAAACATAAAATTGGCTGTAGTGTGTTTCAAACTATGGTTGTATAATGCATTATTACTATGTTTATTTTTAATGTCACTTATATGTTCACAGATTCTAAGACGAAAAGCCCTAGAAGTCTGACCTACATAAAACGCGGAACAAGTGCAGGTCACCAAATAGATAACCCACTCAGTACTGCAGTTGGCCCAAAATTTAATCTCAAAAATCTCAGGAGTATTTTTACTACTAAATTCACAACTACGTGTAACTCTAGTACAGAATTTGCAATGCCCACATGGGATACATCCAACCACTGGTACCCCTGTAAAAGTTAATTGAGTAGAAACCTTGGGATCAGACAATAACCTCTTATAATGGCTCAGATGGGACCCAATAGTTCATCCCCTTCTAAAAGAAAAAGAACATTTGTCCCTAAGAATAGTGTGTAGTTTGTTATCCGCCAAAAGTATATTCCAATGTTTATCTATAATGTTCATAAACCCCCGAGTGTTACGTCCATAAGTAGTGACCAGCCTTAACGGCTGCTGAACCCCGTCCTGGTTACGATCTTTGTAATGCAATAAGTCCTCTCTGTTGAAGTTAGAAGCCCATTGTTTGGCCATATGGACAGTACCTGAACGATACCCTCTATCTTTGAATCTACAGGCCAAATCATCACAGATTGTAGCATAGGACTGTTGGCTAGAGCATATTCTCCTAGCTCTTAAAAATTGTGATTTAGGTATGTTCTGGATGATATGTTGTGGGTGGAAGCTGGTGGCATGTAATAAAGAATTATATTCTGAAAATTTCCTGAATAGTGTAGTAGATAGAGTATGATCTTCATTCCTATTAATTTCCACATCCAAAAAAATCATTTTTGATCTATGAAAATTCATCTTAAATTCAATACCCCAGTGATGATGATGTGGGGGTAAATCTCATGATTTCAAGTTTAAAAAATCCTCCTTTATTCCACCTATGACACAATTGGTAGGTGTTTTTCAAAAAAATGTATTACAGGATTTACATTATTATTATAAGGACTTTTCTATATCCTATAATAATTTGTCTAAAGATGAAGTATGTGGTCTTGATGAGCTTGCTAACAATCGAAATCTAGTTATCACACAAGCTGATAAAGGTGGGGCGGTGGTGGTACTAGATAAGGATTCCTATGATGAGGAGGCTATGAGACAACTGGGGAACAAGGATTATTATATGGTTATGCCCTTGGACCCATCCCCAAATTTTCAACGTAAGATCGAACAGTTTCTTACACTGGCAGTGGAGGAGGGTATTATTACACAGGCGACCAAAGAACAACTGATGGTTCTTTCCCCTAAGAAACAGTATCTGTATCTGCTTCCCAAGATACACAAACATGCTAGTAATCCCCCTGGTCGACCAATTGTTTCAAGACATGGTTCCCTGACTGAACCTTTGTCTGAATATCTGACTCAATATTTAAAACCATTGCTTGTGTTTATTAGAGCTAGGATTCAAGACACTACGCAATTTTTGGATATTATTAATGAAATACAACTTGAACCCCACTGGTTACTATGTACCCTTGACATCACGTCCCTCTATACTAACATTCCACACTGGGCAGGCTTACAAGCATTGGACTATTGGCTAGTCAGATCTGGTTTATACAAACCTGGTTTCAATACCTTTTTGGTTTGCCTTACAGAATATGTATTGACTAGCAATGTTTTTTATTATCAAAACAAATGCTTTTGGCAAACTAAAGGTACTGCTATGGGTGCATCTTTTGCACCCATTTACGCGGATCTTTTCATGGCATACATTGAGGAGGTAATAATTTATGATGTCAATCACAACATTTATATGTGTGAAATGGATATGTGGCGTCGTTATCTGGATGATTGTTGGTTGGTGTGGAAGGCTGATGAGCAATATCTTCTGGAATTTCTTGATTATCTTAACAACAATATATGGGGTATTGAATTTAAGATGAATTTTCATAGATCAAAAATGATTTTTTAGGATGTGGAAATTAAAAGGAATGAAGATCATACTCAAACCCC
>NC_056735.1:1703814494-1703902839 GCF_019279795.1 Protopterus annectens
TGGAAGTTTAAGCCCCACCCATGGGCAGCCACCACTGCACCTTCACAGCCCAGAAGGTGGCTGTGCTGGGAACTGTGTAGGAAGATCAGGCTCACCCTCTAGTTGCACCACTCAGCCCTCAAGCTGGCATAGGCAGTCTCAAATCTCCCTGTTGAACTCCCTACACACCACTGCCCAGACCATATGAGGGATGACAGGTTCCTGTCTGCTCCCACTCCCGGGAGGGCCGAGCCCCATCCCCTAAGCCGGTTCCACCAGAAGGTGGTGCAGGGCCAATAGACAAGGAGGTCCCAGGCTGAGCCCCAGATGTGCTGGTGCCCGGTGCCATGGTCAGCTGGGGTGGGACAGGTGGGTCCGCTGGGACCGGCCTTCCCATACGAGCTATGTTGTAACATGTTTAAGGCAGATATGGGTTAGTAATAGTCAACAGCATTCACGATTAGTTATAACAGCATGCATAGGTATTCCCATTATCCAGGGCACCAGATATAACATAGTTGCAGAGCAGGCAGAACACATGCATATATGGGTAAACAGTGGCCATTACAACAGCATGCAGGTTTCATTGATGGCAACAGGACACCAATATGGGAGTATTTTAGCATGGCACATGCATAGACACATATGTGAATATTTATAAACCAATAGGACATGTGTCCCAACAAAGGTTAGGAATGTAGACATACCAAATGAGTTGTGTAAATCGGTTATGTTTGCACATATGGTAGGGGTGAGAGAGAGTTCAATTAACTAATAAATCCTTGTAGTTTTCACAACATTCGTACTCTCTGCAGTGGTCTGTCCCTTACATGTATTATAGATTATAGGTTCATAGATTAGTACTAGGCTAACTGCCCTTGTGAGCCATATTAAGCCTAGTCAATTATTCCCAGTGAGATTCAAACCCTGTACCTTGTGTTTGTAAGGCAAACACCTTAACCATTAGGCCACCCTCCCAACCCCAATGGTGTTATATTGTACAATGGTATGTTTGTAGATTGGTATGTACGGGACCTGTGTCTTACGTACAGGGTTGACAAGATGCAGGTGTTAATGCAACATGTTTTGAGACTGCTGACTGCTGTCATACACTTTGGGTGAGATGCTGGGATGACAGGTATGTTTGCATGTACATTCTCTGACTATGTACAAGTCTGACTATCAGTTATATGTCATTTACAGCTGCCTACATTTCTTGGATCATCACACTAATTTGTCAGGGGAACAGGGCAAAAAGCAGGTGATGTGGGCCATTTATCAGGATATATTGTGCAGACTGGAACAGTTGAGGGGTATGAATATGCATACCACTTTCTATTTGAGCATTCTAGCATAATCTGTATAGTTGTTAAGTGTATATATGCATAAGGCTTTCTCACTGAACATTCTAACAAACGGTGTGCAGTTGTGTGGAATGATTATGCATACAACTCACTGGCACTCTTAGGATCCAAAGCCCTGCTATGTGTGACAAAAGCATTACAGTTAAGATCACTGTACACTATGCTATGGGGCAATTATTGTGAGGCTTTGCAATGTATTTTGTCTAATATGACTGACCTGTTTGCACTTCCGACATTGTTATACAGCACTTCATACACATTTTATCTGCAAACCACAGTGTGGGTAACACTGCTTACTACAACAGTACTATTTAATAACTGCAACAGTACAACAACATATGACTGCAGAGTAAACAGAAGCAAAGCAGGGGTTGCACCTTTATTCGCAGCATATTACACAATTCTGTATACTAGTACAACACTTTCTGAGGCTCTTACATTTATTTGTTATGACAGTACATGCAGGTTATTTACTAACCTGCCTCGCGATGCATCCTTTGCAGCCTAGCATCATAGGCTTGCTGGTTTGCAGCACGCTCATCTGCAGCTGTCAGAGAAGTACAGTGATATTTAGCCATACCTATCCATAGTATACACAAGCTAGGCAATTATTAACTACGTAGTGGAAGGAGTACTTACTCAGTTCTGGGGCATTCTGCATCTGCCTTGCTTCCTGGATCCACTGTTCCAGGACATCCACCCTTCACCGCTTCAGGTCTGCATGATGGTGCCTGACCTGCTCACCAGTCCGAGAGATACCTGTGGTGCTAGTGAGGTCATGGGTGAGACTGTCCCAGGCCTCCGTTTTGTACTGTGAGCCCTGGTACTGGCCCTGCAGTAGTCTCCTGTCATGGTGCTTTACCAGGAGCCATACCATGAATTTGGATTCCTGGATGCCCCAGTGCTGTGCTCTAAAGTGAGTACCTTCTCCCACTCCAGCCATTCTGCCTGCAGGGCAATGCTACAACCAGTTATGCGCCATATTCCTGCATCTTCGGTTTAAGAAGGGCCGGATTCCCACACTTTTCCATAATTGGCCAGTTTCAAAAAGGCTAAGCTATGGGCACACCTGCTTACTTCAGGTTGGCGCTGCTTAAAGAGGTGTACCTGTGGGCATATTGTATTGGCTTCCCTACACATTGCTTACAATTACTTAGTTGGGCTGTGCTGCGGTTAGCATTGCTTACTGGATATCTAGCATTATATTTGCCTTTTGTCAATGACGTCTTACTCATTACAGGTTATATATGTGTCTGGTATCTGTCATTCATGTGTACATACACTGTATGGGGTCCTGGGGACTTTATATCTTTATTACACTGACACCTCAACTCTATGTTTACTGCAGTACTCCAATTCACATATTTATGGTCTGTGGCAGGTTATAGCACATTACACTGTACATAGAGTCAGTTCACATATTTGATTTGATTTCCCTGTTATGAGGATTAGTTTGCTGATACCTTCTTTATATGTATTGCTATCATGGCATAGTGGTTTAATACTACGACTGTGATGTACAGGGTCCAGTGTTCTAGCCTTGCAGAGGCTGGTTATTTTATTGCTGGCCAGAACACGAGCTGTTAGGTACAGAGTGATTAAGGCACTTTAAAGCAGTTGTGAGCGGGTGTGCGCGGGTTTGTGCGGAGCTAAGCAATGCTAACCTCAGGATACAGTTTCTTACACTCAGCCTCTACATTGGTTCACCAGTGTGATACTCGCATACCGGCACCCAAACAGGCTTACACCGACTTGCTCCTGCACTTGCAACTGCACTGCATTTGGTGTTTGCATTTGACACTCACACCCCTGGGTGAGGGTGAGGACTACAATACCTTCTGATGCCTATTACATCGGCTTACATGCCTACAGTGAGGTGTTGTGACCATGTGTTCGTAGGTGTTGTGTAGTGGATTATGCAACAACACATATGGTCATACCATACTTAGCCATTTAAACTGGACTGTGATGCGGTGGGACCCATATCGGGAATGGCTGCCCATTAGGCATAAGCATGCCGGTCGATTGTATGGAATCCGCGGCCTGGCCAGAGTTTGCTTCACACTATTGGTGTGTTCCTCTTACAATCTGCACATGTCTGGCAAATACCTGGGAACTGACACCATTAAATACAGACAAGTAATTGGGTTTAGGGCCCCACATCCTTCAGCCGAGTCATGCTAATGCATGCCTATTATTCTATCAGCTTTCTAAGGCTGTAAGTGGAATATGTGCTTTCTGTCCCTATCAGACCTCTCAAACAAGTGGGAACAAATTTCACCTGAATCAGGGACAAGTCAAGAAACACTCAGGGGCAATCAGGGACACTTTTACAATATTAGTGCTATTAACTTGAGACATTGACAGAATCAGAGCATGTGAATTAATACCCATTTTCTGAAGTAAAAGGAGTTTATAACACTTAATTATTGTCATTATTCATTAAGTGTAATTCACCACCTTTCCTCCAAAAGTCACTAGTTTTAGGAGGGATTAAGAGGGACAGAGTTAAAATTTTAGTCAAAATCAGGGACATCCCTGAATTCCATGGATAGTTGAGAGGTATGGTCCCTATTTGTTCCCCCAATGGTTTATGTCCTGCCCAGTGGATTTGCTCTTAGGGGTTGAGAGGTATGGGCATAAGCTCTGCCATTTTCGGAATATTACTTTCATCCTTGGGGCGGTCCTAATACATCTGTGCCAGCCAACACCTGCATGCCTGGGCCCATAATTGCATACCCCTAGTTCCCCCACCTGCCCCTCCTCTACAGCACTCAGCCTTACTGTGGGTGCAGGTGAGGTCTAACCACACCACTACACACTACCCATTCTCCGCGTGTCAGGACCCATGTCGTACATTGTGTCGACCCGTGGGTTATCAGCCTTGCACAACCTACTGGTCCGTGTACGTCTACAGCCTGGTTTGATGACTTATGACAGGAACTGACTCTTGGCAGGTCTCTCCCACTGGTAGTATCTTGCCTGTGGTCTGGGAAGCAGTAGTGTGTTTACTTTTATTGTGTGTCTGTATGTTTCACCGGTCTAACTGGCGGGGGGGGGGGGGTTGATGCTACGTGTTACACTTTTGTTGATTGGACCCTTCACCTCCATATGTACGGCCTGTGAACCTATGTAAATCTTAACTGCTGCATCATATCCTAGCTGTATACATTATATTTACACACACACACATATATATATATATATATATAAATATATACATTACTATATACAGATATATCTGTATATGTATGCATACATGTATATATTTATATATTGCTGTCTATAGTCTATATATATCTAACGACATATGGCTGTATGGGTGTCTGCATATGTATATATCTATATGTGGGTATGTATATGTTTTCTGTCTCTGTATGTATACATTTTTACTACAGAGAGGGAGAGGTATATCTCCATGTAGCTATGGGTAGATATACACACACATGCCTCTACATATATATACATCTACATCTGGTTATCCGTTCCTTGCCATGTAGATTGCACTTTGCTGCAGTGGGACTCGTAGTGGGTGTGGATGCCTCTGCCCCAATGAACACTTTTGCTTACATCCCTGGGGCTGTCCATATAGACCCACATCAGCCAACACCTGCACACCTAGACCCATATCTAGCTACCCATAGTTCCCCCACCCGCAACTCCTCTACAGCACCCATCCTTACTCTGGCTGCTGGTTGGATCTGAACACACCACTACATGCTGCCCACTCTCCACTTCATGGGACCCATGTCTTATGTTGTCTCGACCCATGGGTCATCAGGCTTTCCCACCCTTGTATTTCAGTTATGTACACACCCCGGCCAAAATGGTCGGGGTATCACCTTCTTTTGGTTATATGTCAATTTTTGGGGCGTCTCACAAGGGACGCTCCTGTCTGTGTTCCAAGATTAGATTACACAGGTGCACTGTGTACCCCGCCCCCGGTTGTATCCTGCCTGTGGTCTGGGGAACAGTGAACTATTTACATTGTTTACGGGTTTGTGTGTATGTTTCCTCTGTCCAGCTGGGGGGAAGGACATGTTTCTTGCTTGGGCCCCTCACTTCCATTGGCATAGCCTGTGAACATATGTCATTCTTGTGTGCTGTTTCCCATCATAGCTGTATATCTGTGTATATCTATGCACACACACACACACACATATATATTTATATATATGTATATATATATATATATATATATATATATATATATATATATATATATATATATAAATATATATATATATATATATATATATATATATTATATGTCTGCAACCATATATATATATATATATATATATATATATATATATATATATATATATATATATATATATATAGATAGATATAAGGAAATGCAAACCCCCGCGCAGATGCACTTAAACAAGCTTACTGGTACTTATTTATGCTTAAACCTGCTTACTAGTGCCTTATTCATTATGTCACTGACACTTCGCTCCAGTTCACTTTTAATTGTTATTATGCAGATATTGAAATATGTTCATATACAGATTACCAGTGGAAAATGGTATGTGCTGCAGTGGGATTCGGAACTGGAATGTCTGTTCGTTAGGCAGATGCTCTAACCACTACACTATTGCTGTGCTGCTTCATTTGCATATATACCCATTTACCCATGATTCCTGGTTCCCCAAACACCCACCCCAACAGTACACTAACACACCAGTCAGCCATTCTCCAGTTGGATACACTGTGTATCCACACCACTACACATTGGCCACTCCCTACTCCTGTAGACCCATTCCATGGGTTGACTCACTCCACGTATCCTCAGACATCTCAAACTTTTATTCCACAAACATTGGTGAAATGAGTTAGCAGTAGGACACTATTCGCAATTTTTGGGTTGTCCCACCTAGGACACACGTCTTTATTTCAAGATTAGACTCTATAGTTCATTACATCATTACTCCTGTTAGCATGACATTACAATAAATTAATAGGTATGACTATCTGGCAATGCACACGTTACACATGAGAGCTAATAATGTATGAGTTTGGCGAAATTATTTTACAATTAGGACCGGTTTATTGATTGGCATTGCCATAGCAGGCAGATCACAGGAATGATTCCTTATGTGAAAAAGTCCTCACATTTGATTTTTTGAGAACAGCGCTGACTTTGGACATTGTACACACTTCTGCATTTACCAGTTTTGTCCCATCCCTCTTATGCACATACTATTATTCTATCTACTGTTGAGGTTTGTAGGGGCACTTTCATGTTATTTATGTCTGCGACCTCCATGAGGCGGGCCAATTAGAATCAGGCCCTCCAACCCTGACAAGCCTGGATCCATAATTTCATACCCATAGTTCCTCCACCCCACCCGAATTCGACATACACGCAAACCATCCATTTTCCGGTTTCTATCACAGCCACGACACACTTCCACACATTGCCCTCTCCCCAGCATTAAGGGCCCTACACGTATGTTGTCCCAACCCATGTATTATCAGGCTCTCCCACCATTTAGTCCTTGAACATACCTGCCCTTGCTTGTGTAATGGTCGTAGGTCCAACCATCCTAGCAATTTTTGGGTAGTCCCACCAGGGACTACCCTATGATTGTTTGTAAAGTAGACTTAGCAGATCGGCAATGTTAGTTCCACTGGTAGTATCCTGCCTATGGTATGAGTAGCAGTGCTTTGCTCACCCCTGCCCAGCTGGGTATGGCATACACTGACAGCACTAAATAATACTGGAGTTGCTGTTGATTCCCTTCTCATTCTCTTTGTATGCTTTATTGTTACAACATTCATTCTTCATATAATATATATATATATATATATATATATATATATATATATATATATATATATATATATATATATCTGTACATACACATGCACATACATCTACATGATTATATACATTTTGCCGGGCACTGCTTACACCCGAGCAAGTGCACTCAGACTTGCTTACTGGTACTTATATATGTTTACTACTGCTTATTTGTGCTTACACCTGCTTACTAGTGCCTTATTCATTATGACACTACCACTTTGCATGACATTAGTTAAACATTTCATGCGGTACTCCAGTTCACATTTACATGTTATTATGTAGGTTATACAGCAAAACGACATTCTACATGGAAAATGATATGTGCTATAGTTGGCCTCGAACCGTGCATGCCTGCTCATTAGGCGGATGCTCTAACCATTACACTATTGACGTTAATGTTAATTCTGCATGTTTTTCTCTATTTGGTTGATTTTGATGTGTAAGCTACGCTAAGCAGGGGGCAGCGACGTGCAAGCATGCTGCGCTTCACTTACATTTTTGATATTGAAGCAATACAAATGTAAAATAGGGACACAGGGAATCTAATTGTGAAAGTTCTAGGGATGGGGCTCAACATTCCGCTACATGCTTGTGTGTTTACTACTTTGATTTTATTTTAGTGTTCATGGACACTCTTGTACACTTAGCATACATTTCAGTATCCATGGACACTGAATTAATTGCTTACTATTAGAGGCGGGCTCTAATAGTAAGCATAGTATGTTGTGCAACTGTGGGGGCATGTTTCCACCTCCGTAGAGGACTTAAACACACCCTCTGTACTTGCACACATTTCCTGTGCAAGTTGGGGGTGCGGCAGCGCGCCCTCATAAATATTCATATGGTGCTGCTGCACCATCTGTGATGAGGATGCTCGGTACAAGGCTAAAACCGTCCTTGCGCCGAGCTACATGAATCCCGAGTGTCTGTCCACTTAGACAGCTAAAACTTAAATTACACACTTTCATATGTAACTGCTTAGTGTGCACTGCAGTGATTAGGATAAACCTTTTTTTTTATTTTACCTTAAAACATGTATTGCAGGACTACCAGTTATTGGAGAGCCCACATTCTGCCTCTCATTAGTCATTTTGGATGCACCTTGCTGCTGTTTTCTCCTGGTGAGAGAAGGAGTACAGGGACATTATTTCCTGGAGCTGCTGATCACCAGAAAGCCTAATAACTGCTTTATATGTGACCGCTTGGAATCTGTGCTTATATTCTGGTCCTGGTGAGAGAAGGAGCAGAAATCATTGATTCCTGACTGTTTCTGCTTAGAGAGTAAGTGTATGTGCTTAACATTCCTGATTGGTCTAATTGTACTCAAGGCATTTACCAGGAAAAGGCAACACATCTACAAACCCTTGCATCATCTGGGGAAAGACTGTGGTTCACCAAACAGGCTGTGGCATGCTTCTTATCTTGGGATTGGTACTAACATTTTCCTTCTGGTGAGAGAAGAAGCAAAGGAGCATTGTATCCTTACAGAGTGAAGCTGTGGTGACACCAGCATTAGTAGTAGCCAGGCAGTAGCCATTCATGCAACCCACCCCCTCTTTTCATCATTCTTGACAAGCTAATTCTTTGTTTTCAGTAAGTACTGCTTGATTTGTTTCTAACTTCAGAATATCTGCCTAAATACTTCATCCTTAAGGGTTTATGTATTAGTTTCCCCTCAAGTGTTTGGCAGTGCTCTGTACAGACTCAGATACCTTGAGTGACATTTTTCCTGTAAAAGCATAATTGAAATTTCTCCAATACACACAGGACAACTAGTTTGCAGTGACAACCACTGTCCCCATAGTTGCAAATCGGATACTTCTTACAGTGATTGATGTTCTCACTCCAACTGTCTAATCAATAAGAAACAGTCTGTTGCCATGGATATGAACTTTCCTACTGTCTCCATTACCAGTTTGATGGATATGGGCATCCTGAGGTACTGTAGAAATTGCCTTATGTTTACTGACAACCAGTTAATTCTTAAACAAACTGATATGGTATGTGAGAGATGTATTTACACGATGTCACTGGAGGCAAAGCTCTCACATAAAAGTACTCCTAATGTCAATAAGGTTGTCAGCAGTACACACGCTGTACCCATCATGCACAATTCAAAGCAGACATATCAACCCATATATGCTGAGGCACGTAAATGTAACATTTCTAAACCACAAAGACCTCCTAGATGAAGTATACACATAACAAATACCCTCAGCAGCCCCAAATGCACTCTTCAAAACAACACCCACATCATCACATAGAGCTACATCTTATAGATCTTCTACCTCTAAGCCCAAAAGGTAAGCCACCACACAATCCAACATTCTAGTTATTGGAGACTCCATTGTAAGACACACTGATGTTCCTCTCACCAGGGTTAGTAAGGAGAAAGTCACGGTCAGTTGCTTATCAGGGGCTAGGATCCACCACACAACACAGACACTCAGGTCATTGGACCACAATTATCAATATAACTCAGTCATAGTCCATGTGGGAGTAAATAACCTGAGACATATTTCCCTAGACTATATAAAGAGAGACATCTTGGAGCTCTCAGAATATGTGTCCAAGGCTGGTATGACCCTAGCACTGAGCAGCATTTTACCTTCTCCAAGGATGATACCACAATATGAAGAAAAGATGATTGACTTTAATAATTGGCTTAGTTTCTGGTGTCATTCTAAGGGGCCCAATATTTGTCAGCATGGAAGGAAATGGTCAACAGACCACACTGCTTTGCCATGGATGGTCTGCACCTCTCCTCTCTAGGCTTTGGAATATTAGCTAAAAAATTGTCTTCCCCCATAGTGCCTTTTTTAGGCAATGCCAAACTGAAAGTACTTGTGACATAGCAAATGAAAACCAAGAAAATCTAAAGGTATTACTGCTCATTTATAGGAATCTAAACAAAAAACTCCATGCCCTTGAAGCTCTCTTTACCCTAGAGAATACTGACATCTGTGCAGGTACTGATACATGGTTTAAAGCCGCAGAGAGCACACCAACTGTGCTAGGTTATAATGCCTTCTGCTTCACAGGCAGGGACTAAAGATGGAGGTGTCTCTATTTCCATCAAAGATAAATATACTTCAAGGCGGATCAAACAGGACAATGCAACTGGACTGCTCCATGTTCAAAGCACCATAGGCAAAATCCAATACAACTTCCTTGCAAGCTATAGGTCTTCCTCTATGACCCAGGAAACCCATACCATGTATTTAAACTTATTAGAAACACTAACCATCCAACCCAATACCATATTCACTGGTGACTTTAATTACCCTACTATTAACTGGGAATCCTATATGACACCAAACATACATACACAGAGATTCCTGGATTTTGTAAACACAATCTCCCTGAGCCAGGTAGTCAATACACCAACCAGGGGTGCAACCATACTGGATCTGGTCCTCACTAATAAGGGAGAGTGTGGCACAACCCCTACTGTAATGCCTTCCCTGGTAAGGTCAGACCACAAAATGGTCTCATCTGAAGTAAAAATAAAATGTGGACCCAGAGCTAAACCTGAAACTATTCTAAGGCTAACATCCTGCAATTAAGTGTGAACCTGGCAAAATGTCAAGCCCCCATAAACCCTGCGAAAACTGCTGCCTATGCAGAACTGTTCACAGAAACCCTGTATAAGCATGTTAATAGCTGCATAGAAGCAGCTGTACCCACCAGGAAGAAGTACAGAACTAACTCAAAAAACAAGCCACCCTGGTGTAAATACAAAATTAATAGGCTGTATAACAGTAGGAAGAAAATCATGGCAAAAAATAGAAGGTGCAGCACCCAGCAGGATAAAAGCGCTCTCATCAAACTAAACAAACAACTCAGAGGACAAATAAAGTCTACCAAAGCCAAATTTGAGGCAAGTTTGGCCTCCCGGGCCAAGGACAATCACAAAGCATTCTTTTGCTATGTCCAAAACCTCAAAGGCAATAGACAATTGTGTGCAGAGCTCATTGTAAGTGGAGCCACCTATACCAAGCCAGAAGACATAGTAAACCTCCTGGCTGATAAGTTCAGCTCCATCTTCACCCCTCTCTCCCCCTCAACCTTCCCTCAGGGAAATATCATCAAATATAACTCCCCCCCACTATCACTAGGGAACAGGTCCTTAATGCTTTCTCTAATACCAAGAACACTGCATCACTGGGCCCAGACAATATCCCAGGATGCCTTCTAAATAACATAAGATATGACCTATCAGGGCTTCTGGAATTACTATTTAACTGTAGCCTCCAAATGCCTCATGAATGGAGAAGGGCAACAGTCATCCCTCTGCACAAAGGTGGGCCATCTACAGATGCTGGAAACTAAAGACCCATAAGTCTCACTAGTCTTATGTGTAAAGCCATGGAGAGAATTATTCTGAAGATCATCAGTAGAGATATAGTAAACATCCAGACACTGGACCCAACCCAGTTTGGTTTCGTCAAGGGCAGATCCAGCCTACTCAACCTGATGGACTTCTTTGAGGAGGTCACCAAAGCAATGGATGAGGGCAAAATCATTTACACTGCCTACTTTGACCTGGCTAAGGCATTTGACACAATATCCCACTTGGGCATTGTTGAAAAACTCAAGAAGTTAGGTACAAGCCCATATGTCACCCGGTGTATAGCCAACTGTCTCACAGACAGGACCCAGGAAGTCAGAACTGAGCAGTCCACCTCTACAAAGAGACCAGTCAGAAGTGGAGTGCCTCAGGGATCAGTCCTTGGACTGCTCCTTTTTGGCATTTTCTTCTCAGATGTCAAGGCCAATGTCAGTGGTCTCTGGCTGACTAAATTTGCAGATAATTGCAAATTAGGAGCTGTCACTGAATCTCACACTGACACAAATGTTCTCCAGGAGGGGCTGGCACAGACAAACAACTGGTGTCAGAGCCGTGGACTAAAACTAAATGCCAAGAAATGCATAATAGTATCCTTTGGGAAGTCATTCATCACTGGTAACTATCATATTGACAATACACTCCTTAGAGTTGACCCAGTAGTCATGGACTTAGGGACACACATAGTAATCTAGCCTTTGACCATCATGTGTCTACAGTGGTATGGAAATCATTCTGTGTTGCACAACTTATAAACAAAGGTATGGCATCTAATTCCCAGGAAGTCATTGCTCCACTGTATTCAACATTCATCAGACCTATCATTGAGTACAATTCCCCCTTTGGTATCTACCTAACCAGGCATATCCAACAAGTGGAACATCCACAGAGGTTCCTCTCTAAAATAATACAGGGGGAAAGTAAAATGTCTTATGCAGACTGTCCCAAGGCCCTATCCCTGTATTCCCTCTCCTACAGGATTTTGAGGGAGATCTATGCCTGGCATACAGGGCATTTTCAGACCCCACTCTCATGGACCTGGCTCAGACAATACCCCAGGATGCCTTTTAAATACCATAAAACATGACTTATCAGGGCCTCTGGAATTACTATTTAACTGTAGCCTCCAAATGCCTCATGAATGAAGAAGGGCAACAGTCATCCCTCTGCACAAAGGTGGGTCATCTACAGACGCTGGAAACTACAGACCCATAAGTCTCACTAGTCTTATATGTAAAGCCATGGAGAGAATTATTATGGAGATCATCAGTAGAGATATAGTAAACCTCCAGACACTGGACTCAACCCAGTTTGGTTTTGTCAAGGGCAGATCCTGCCTACTCAACCTGGTGGACTTCTTTGAGAAGATCACCAAAGCAATGGATGAGGGCAAAATCATTCACACTGCCTACTTTGACCTGGCCGAGGCATTTGACACAATTCTCCACTTGGGCATTGTTGAAAAACTCAAGAGGTTAAGTACAAACCTGTATGTCACCCGGTGGATAGCCAACTGGCTTACAGACAGGACCCAGGAAGTGAGAACTGTGCAGTCCACCTCTACAAAGAGGCCAGTCAGAAGTGGAGTGCCTCAGGGATCAGTCCTTGGACTGCTCCTTTTGGCATTTTCTTCTCAGAAGTCAAGGCCAATGTCAGTGGTCTCTGGCTGACTAAATTTGCAGATGATTGCAAATTAGGAGCTGACATTGAATCTCACACTGACACAAATGTTCTCCAGGAGGGGCTGACACAGACAAACAACAGGTGTCAGAACCATGGACTAAAACTAAATGCCAAGAAATGTATAATAGTATCCTTTGAGAAGTCATCCATCCCTGGTAACTATCATATTGACAGTACAACTAAAACTAAATGCCAAGAAATGTATAATAGTATCCTTTGAGAAGTCATCCATCCCTGGTAACTATCATATTGACAATACACCCCTTAGAGTTGACCCAGTAGTCACGGACTTAGGGACACACATAGTAATCTAGCCTTTGACCATCATGTGTCTACAGTGGTAAGGAAATCATTCTATGTTGCACAACTTATAAACAAAGGTATGGCATCTAATTCCAAGGAAGTTATTGATCCACTGTATTCAGCATTCATCAGTCTATCACTGAGTACAATTCCCCCTTTGGTATCTACCTAACCAGGCATATCCAACAAGTGGAACATCCACAGAGGTTCCTCACTAAAAGAATACAGGGAGAAAGTAAAATGTCCTATGCAGACTGCCCCAAGGCCCTATTCCTGTATTCTCTCTCCTACAGGATTTTGAGGGAGATTTGTGCCTGGCATACAGGGGCATTTTCAGACCCCACTCTCATGGACCTTCTGCATATCCACAAAACAAACAGCACCAGAATTTTCCATTCTAAAGACTTAAGACTTGCCTGTGATCTAAATAGGACCTGCTGAAGAGATAGCTGTGTGTCCCAGAGGCTATCACATCCTCGAAATAGATTCCCCATCCATGTGAAGCAGAATTTTTCCCTAACCCAAGTGCAACTTGGACAATTGGATGGGAACATGGAAATTCATTCCTGGTTTGGCACTTAAGTCTCTGATGCAAACAGGTAACCTGTAAATGGTTCATCTTCCAGGCCCATGCTTACACTTAACAAGAGTATCAGAACTTGTCAGAGATTTGGAATGCATTGGTAGACTTAAAAAGGCCCCTGTGGTCATTAACCTAGTAAAAACCTATGAACCTATGAATCTATGACAGGTTCAACTTGATGTGGTACATGTACATGATGTTCTTACATTTTGGAAGCACAGTCAGTACCTATACAAGGAACACCACTCACAATTAAGTTAAAAAAGGGGAATTATACAACGACCCCCCATTAATATTCCAAAATGTGCACACTGATTGGTCAGTGTGCACGTTGTAAATCAGAGTTATAGTAATGGAAAAAGGTCCGGTCGCCCAGACTTTTTCCATTAGTATAACTCTTTTTTTACAGCTGTCTCGCTATGTTAAATGAGTTTAACACAGCGAGACAGCTTTAAAAAATGTAACGTAGATCTTCCTATCTCTGTTGCTTTTTTTAAGGTGTCTTGCTATGTTAAATGGGTTTAACATAGTGAGACAACTTTAAAAAAAGCAACGGAGATTCTCTGTTGCTTTTTTTAAAGCTGTCTCGCTATGTTAAACTACTTTAACATAGTGAGACATTTTGCAAAAAGCAACAGAGATCTTGATATCTCCGTTGCTTTTTTCAAAACTGTCTTGCTATGTTAAATGGGTTTAACATAGCAAGACAGCTTTAAAAAAGCAATGGAGAATACAGAGATTCTCCATTGATTTTTTTAAAGCTGTCTCGCTATGTTAAACTCCTTTAACATAGCGAGACAGTTTGTAAAAAGCAACGGAGATCTTGCTTTCTCTGTTGCTTTTGCCCACAGCTCTGATGTACTGCGTAAGCTTACGCATGCGCAGTTCATCAGAAGTGCCGCAGAATACCAGACAGCTGCGGAAGGGCAGCAAGGAGGCATTATGCAATGCCATTATTTAAGAAAAGTAATTATTTTTTTTCTTAAATAATGTAATTGTATAATAGCAATAACCCACTTTGCGGTGTGGGTAATGCTGGATTTACCCATGGTTGTCTTTGTTTGGCCACTCGGGCTTCGCCCTCGTAACCAAACCACACCAACCGTGGGTAAATCCTGCATTACCCACACCCAGGCATGGGTTATTGCTATATTGTAACACTAGGGGATTAATTTACAAAGTGATTTGTGACACGTGGATTCTTTTACATAGGAAAAATAGAGGGACAACTGAGAAAGAGAATCTACGAGCATTTGTATGCCATCTTTAAGGCTAATCCCAATATCTCTTTCTACAAACGCACTTTAGAATGCCAGAGTTTTATTAAAGTTAGGTTTGGTATTTTAGATGTGGTACCCCAAAACTCCAGAGGAGGATGGTGGGAATTGAATTTAGAAATGAGAACTGCAATGGCAATTAAAGTTAAATGCTACATTTCCCCTAGGCATTAATGAGAATGTTTCTACACTTCCAATCCTAAGGGAAAAAGCCATAGATTTGTAAACGGAAGGTGACTAGAAAGGGTGGAACTCAAGTTCATTTTTTATCACATTCAGAAATGTTTTTATTTATCGGGTTTTCTTTTGGAGACTTTTAAATTCAAATAAAATAAGGTCAGAAGGTTTTTCATGTTATGGCAACTTTCTTGAATTTTTATATTGCTCTATAACTTTGTATGTATGTAAGGTGTAGTTCACCCATTTTAAGATGATGTGTTGCTTTAAGACAAACTATTGTTAATCGGATTACTGGTTTGTTTTTTCTTATAAAAGATTTTAACTGACTAGAGTTTTGACTGTCTGAAGAAGTCCCACTGTTTGTTAAAGGGACTTAAGTGCTTAACATTTTAATAAAGTTTTGAACCTATACTATCCAGAAGGACAAGGCTCTCTATTCATCCCTACCAGCCAATCAGTAAAACAGCTCACTTTACCTATTCAGGCATGTCCAAAGTGCAGTTTCAGATGTACTCTCCAGTCCAACTGGTGAATCTGGGCATGTTGAGGCAATGTTACAACTGCCTCATGTACACAGACAACCCTCTCCTCCTACCACCAAACACTAATATATGAGAGAGATGCAATTATACAGCCAAACTGGAGGCAAAGCTCTCTCAACCCAAGAGTGGAACTGACAGTCAATAGGAGAAGGAAAATACTTGCAACACACCACCAGTCTCACATAGACCTACTAAACCAACACCGTCAAATAACATACATAAATACATGAAAACATACTCGGAGGCTCTAAATAAAAATCTACAAAAGCAACAGAGACCTCCAAAGCAGAAACCCAAGCAACCTCCACACCCCATTACAAACCATGAAACACATACTTCACATAATCAGTGTGCCACTTAATCACAGCCCTTAACGCAAAATAACATACCCAACACACTAGTAATAGGTGACTCTATAGTCAGGCATACTGATGTCCCACTAGCTAGGCTGGACAAGGAGAAGGTTACAGTTAACTGCCTGTCAGGTGCTAGGATCCTCCACATAACACAAGCACTCAGGTCACTCCAGAACAAGTACAAATATGACTCTGTCATTGTCCTTGTTGGTGTGAATGACCTGAGACGTACCTCCCTGGACTACATGAAAAGGCAGGGGTGTATCCATATTCATCAAGGATACCCACACCTCCAGGTTAGTGGCGCAGCACAATGCCTCAGAGATCATCCATGTGCAACTAACAATGGGCAAAACTGCAATTCAAATTGTAGCTTGCTACAGATCACCCTCCATGACCCAGACCCTAGAATTTATAAACTCGAACACCCTGGATCAACAGGTCAACACCACCATCAGAGGTGACAACATATCGGACCTGGTCATCACCAATGGGCAACCGGTGTTCTACACTTGAGGTCAACCCCTCGCTGGTTAGACCAGACCACAGACTAATCACTCTGGATATCCACATTCTGCTCCCACCCCCAATCATGGAAACCACTGAGAAAAACTTTTCAAAAGCAAACTTCATGTTACTTAAGACCAAGGTGGAAAGGTTCACAGCCCCCATGCTAAAGGGCAATGCTGTCCAAGCTGCTGAATCCCTTACAAAGGCAATCTATGAGCACCTGCAAGAATGCATGGATCGTGCTATCCCAAACAAAACCAAGACTCACTCCTCCAAGAAAGGAAGCCAGTCTGGTGGACCCCTGCCATAAACAAACTATACAACAGAAGGAGGAAACTAGTACAGAAAAGAGTAAAATCCCAAGAAGGAAAGACATCCCTGATCAGTATCAGCAAGAAACTATGATCCCTTATAAAAACATCCAAGGCTATCTTTGAAAGAAAAATTGCTAAGGACTCCAAAGATAACCACAAAGCATTCTTTAGCTATGTCAAGAACCTAAGTGGAAACTCTCAGATCTGCTCTGAGTTAGGGCAGAATGGCACAAAATACACTGAACCAACTGATATTGCCAACATTCTGGCAGACAGATTTAGTGCAAACTTCATCCCCCCTCTCACCCCCTAATGGGCCCATAACCATACCAGAAGAATGTAGAGCCCCAGAAATCACTGACACACAGGTTAAAACAGCCCTATCTAAAGCTAAAAACATAGCTTCAATGGGACGGACGGTGTCCCAGGCTGTGTCTTACACGAACTCCAAAATAAACGAACACCTCACCTAAACACACAGTTCAAACTCAGCCTCTCTACAGGCTACATACCCACAGAGTGGCGCACACTTATCTGGCTCGACAAAGTTGGAGCCACAAATGACCTTGGGAACTATCGCACTATAAGCCTGACTAGCCTGGTCTGCAAGGCTATGGAGTGCATCATCATGGAACTCATTAACAGAGACACTGGGAACCTCCAAACATTGGACCCTACCCAGTTTGGCTTTGTTAAGGGCAGATTATGCCTCCTAAACCTGGTGGACTTCTTTGAGACAGTTACCAAGGCTTTAGATGAGGCAAAGGAGGTCCACACAGCCTACCTAGACCTCGCAAAGGCTTTCAACACCATTCCCCATTCTGGTATTATAGACAAGCTCATCAGCCTGAACATAAACCCCTACATCATGAGATGGGTTGCCAATTGGCTCACGGATAGAACCCACATGGTGAGAGTTGCAGGCTCTAGGTATGACTCTAAACTGGTTACAAGTGGCATCCCCCAGGGCTCAGTCCTGGGACCCCTCCTGTTTGGTATATACTTCTCAGAGGTACAGACAAGCACAGGAGGACTATGGCTGACCAAGTTCGCAGATGACTTCAAACTGGGGGCTATAACTGACTCTCCGGCTGATACAGACATCCTCCAGATGGGTCTCACTGAGACGGACACCTGGTGTCAAAATCATGGCCTCAAGCTAAATGCCAAAAAGTGCATAGTCATCCCCTTTGGAAAAAACAAAGTACCTGTGAACTACCACATACGTGGTAGTCCCCTAAATACAAAACATGTAATAAGGGATCTGGGGACCCAAGTAGATAGTAATCTCTCCTTTGATAATCATATTGCCAAGGTGGTTAGAAAATCCTTCTATGTGGCCCACCTTATCACAAAATGGTTAGCATCTAGAACAAAAGAGGTTATTGTGCCCCTCTACTCATCACTCATCAGACCCATCATAGAGTACAGCGCTCCATTTGGGATGTACCTTACAAGACATCTGCAACAGCTGGAAAGACAACAGAAGTACCTCACCAAGAGGATTACTGGCCTCAGACAGATGCCCTACACAGCACGACTGAAGAAACTCCAACTGTACTCGGTTGCATACCTCTTACTCAGAGGTGATCGCTGCCTGACATATAGGGCCATGTCCAACCCAGAATTGATGGACATGCTCCACCTAAAAAAAAAAACAAATCCCCGAGAGCCACACGCTCTAGGGAACTAAGCCTCACCACAACGATAAATAGGACTTGCTGGAGGCATAGATTCCTGTCCCAGAGACTCCCCATGCTTTGGAACAGGATTCCAATCTACATTAGGCAGAGCCCCTCACTAATACTCTTCAAGAGAAACCTTGATGATTGGATGGGAAACAGAAAATTTACCCCGGGGATCACTGCAGTGGCTCTGCTGGACAGAGGCACAGGGAACTAATGGCTCTGCTGGACAAAGGCACAAGGAAGTAATCTAAGGGGGTGATGAAAGCCAACACATTCTGGCTAGGCTTACAGATGCCCTCGGGCAGATAGCCTAGTACTTACCTATGAACCTATAAGCTTCTAGAAGATTTAAGTATTTTTTCATACTTTTAAATGGTGATTTTACCACTTGCTGGCTGGGCAAGGGAGATCTATTATTTATTTACTTATCAAAAATATAAATTATGTGCTGTCATCTTATCCACTACAGCCCCCCCAAGACTGCAAAATAAATGTGCATAGTCTGCAACTCAGGCAGCTTTAGTGTATCTGAGACAGCAGAGAAAGTTGCCACCAATAAAAAAATAGCACCTGTAAACATAAACAAAATTTTGACAACACTTCATGTACTTTGCATAGACAGCTATGCTGAGAATATGAGTAAATTCTGTGTGAACCTGGATATGCAGCGTCAAATTATTAGTACATGATATTGGTTGTATGGTACTTGCTGGAACCCATTTGACACACCTTTAACTGCAAAGTGAGACTATAAATGTATTCACCTGCAGAGTGCAGTCGACCGAAGACATCATACTACACAACAGATATGTATGGCCTGCTATATGGCTGTATATATGGGATATGATGCTATACTTCAGTTACAGCATTTCAGAACATGGAATTCTCAAAACAAACCCCATATAATATCGAAAATATATTTTGATAAGCATTCTTTGTGTGGAAGGGAGAAGGATGAAGCCCTACAGCCCTCATATCAAGACAATTAAAACCTGCATTCCCTCTGCTTACTGTTTTAGCCCCTAATCACCACACCTTCAAATCTGAATAATTGTATTGAATTTTTGAAGGCTGATCTCAGATTTCCATATTTCATAAATCTGAGTTCCAAACAAAAGCATGATTCTTCTCTGTACTGTCCACAATCACCAAGTGACTGGGATACCTACACATCAAAACTTATTTGCAGATCAAGTAAGGCATATTATACACTAAGCTGAACACGATCTTGTCATTTTCTGAGGGGCAATGCAAGAGAAATACCATTAATATACACACTGCCCTGGAATCTGACATTCTATGGATTCTTGGCTATTGGCCTTCTGAGGACTAGTATAACATCGATCATCATTTATCCTCAGCATTAATCTCACTAACCTCTGTACCCACTCTGACCATGAGTAGCTTCCTGTCAGCATGGAGTACCTTTAGGGACTCTTCATTCTTATCTGTAGAGATCTGCTTTCATCATTGGGAAAATGGAATGCATATGTACTGGAAAAGCAAATGCATCTATCAAAATGTTGTTACTTAAATGTTTGCTTTGCATGCAACCCTTTTGTACATACTTATATAATCATGGGACTTGGATAGTAAAATATCCATTTATGCATTAAGTGCAACACATTCTCTTACAGTGCACAATGTGTCAAAACTACAGGTGTGGAGATTTTAGAAAGCAAAAATGCAGGAAAATGAACCATGACTTAGTGCACAGAAGATAAAAAGTCATGCACCCACTTCAGTGCTGATTAGTTGTCAAATGTGTAGTGAGGATGAAAAGTTACTGATTAGTTGTCAGATGTGCAGTGTGGATGAAATGTTACTGGTTAGTTGTCAGATGTGTAGTGTGGATGAAACGTTACTGGTTAGTTGTCAGATGTGTAGTGTGGATGAAAAGTTACTGGTTAGATGTCAGATGTGTAGTGTAGATGAAATGTTACTGGTTAATTGTCAGATGTGTAGTGTGGATGAAACGTTACTGGTTAGTTGTCAAATGTGTAGTTTGAATGAAAAGCTACTGGTTAGATGTCAGATGTGTAGTGTGGATGAAACGTTACATGTCATGGAGCCAGGGAACAGATGTTGTAGGCCTCTTTATTAGGGAACAGTGCACATGCCCTTATTGTGCAGTTTGTGTACGCAATTGTGGCAGCTAAGCACTGCATGGGTGTGTGCATGTACAGAGGAAGCGTCTTGTTGACATTACTCATGCAGCCTATGATTCCTGATGCGTAAGCTCACAAAAAAAAAATATGAGCCAAATATCATGTATTAGACAGGTGCAATATGGGGTTGTACAACTAAAAACACATTTCTTTGAATGATACTCTCCATCCCCATTCGTGTGTGTGTGTGTGTGTGTGTGTGTGTGTGTGTGTGTGTGTGTGTGTGTATTGACATGCACTCATTATCCATGTGTTTATGGATTATGATGATTTACACATATGTTATTGTGTCTGTTATCATCAGACTCCAGTTCAGGTGACTACTGTGATCCAGGAGAAGAGATTGTAGATTAGATTAATAGATTCATACTAGACTAACTGCCCTTGAGGCCCATTTTAAGCCTTGCCAACTACCCCATGTGAGAGTCAAACCCTGCACCTTGTATTTGTAAGGTAAATACCCTAACCATTATGCCGACCTCCGACCACTGTGCATGTGGATCATAACAGCATAGCACGCCTATGTTTAATACATATCACATGCACACGCACACACACACACACACACACACACACACACACACACACACACACACACACACACACACACACACACACACACACACACACACACACACACACACACACACACACACACACACACACACACACACACACACACACACACAGACCACACACACCACACAACACACGCACACACGCACACACACACACACACACACACACACACACACACACACACACACACACACACACACACGTTTACTTGAGCTGGTCCATGCTGAATTTGCTAAACATAGTTTATCCACCACAGTGTTCTGCTGACCCATCTAACCAGAGTTATACATTCAAAATCAAACATTCTGTAGGAGGTGGTGCCCTTCAGCATATGTGACCATGCCTCTCAACTGTCCAGAAATTTGCAGAATGTCCAGATTTTTGCCTCATATTTTTGGTCTGTTCCTCATAAAATTTGTGGTTTATGACAAATCACTATGGATTGAAGTCACAAAATAATGATGTACATTTGAGTTTCAAACTTTATATTCTTCAGAAAATGCATGCTAACATAAAATGTATTATTCTAGCAACTTTCAAAGTTTATAAGAGCAATATTTAAAATATGTCCCTATTTTTGGGCCTCTGTCAACCCCCCATTATTTTAGGCTTTGTCCAAATTTCCTGTGCTAAGAAGCTGAGAGGTATGTATGTGGCCTGTAGGCCTACCTCTGTAACCCTTACCTCTACATATCCTTCTATGATCACATCAGCTCAAAAGAAAGCAAAATATATTTTCCCCTTTCCTGTGAGCTGATGTGACTTTCTTTGGAGTTAGTAGCTAGAAGTTGGCAGTGTGGAGGCAAAGACCTCACATAAAATGATGTAAGAGGAATTAGCCTACTTCACATCATTTACATTGTCATTTAACTTGATATAACCTACTGTGATGGTCTGCAAGGTGACAGTAAGATAATTCATAGTAGATCCTGAACAGTACATTGCATGCCAATCAGTAGAAGTAAGTCCCAAAATGCACATATGCACCAAACACCTGACAGTACAGTCAAAATTATAACATATGACTTGACAAACATTATAGTTTCTAAGATAGCTGAACGGTATTAATAGTTGAAACATTTATGCATTTATATATGCTGCCAACAGAAGTAGATTGTCTTTGTCCAGGTGCAAAAATACTACACAAGGGTAATATTCACACACAATTAGTGAAATGGGCTTTGCAAATTAACACAAAGAGTGGTGGTTCTGAAACCACTGTAACACATTAGATGAGAGTCCAATGTCTGCTAGTTTAAGTAGCCATAAATGGTCCATAGTATCAAAATCCCTTTTATTATCTAGAAATATAGCACCTCTAGGCATGCCTTGTTCCATGTTGGAATATACATATATATATATATATATATATATATATATATATATATATATATATATATATATATAGTGAATATAAAAAGTGTACACACCCCTGTCAAAATGTCAGGTTTTTGTGATATAAAAAAATGAAACCACAATAAATCATTTCAAAACTTTTCCCTCCTTTGATGTGATCTATAACTTGTACAATTCAATTGAAAAACAAGCAAATCTGTTAGGGGAAAAAATATAAAAAATAAAAAAGCACACAATAAGCTGGTTTCCTAAGTGTGCACATCCTTAAACTAATACTTTGTTGAAGCACCTTTTGATTTAATTACAACATTCAGTCTTCTTGAGTAGGAGTCTATCAGCATGGCATATCTTGACTTGGCAATATTTCCCAACTCTTCCTTGCAAAAGCACTCCAAATTTGTCAGATTGCAAGGGCATCTCTTATGCACAGCCCTCTTCAGGTCACCCCACAGATTTTCTATTGGATTTAGGTCTGGCTCTGGCTGGGGCCTTCCAAAACTTTACTTTTCTTCTCGTAGAGCCATTCTTTTGTTGATTTGGATGTATGCTTGGGGTCATTGTCATGCTGAAAGGTGAAATTCCTCTTCATCTTCAGCTTTCTAGCAGATGCCTGATGGTTTTGGGCCAAAAGTGACCGGTATTTGGAACTGTTCACAATTCCCACCACCTTGACTAAAGCCTCAGTCCCAGCTGAAGAAAAGCAACCCCAAAGCATGATACTGCCACCACCATGCTTCAATGTGGGGATGGTGTTCTTTTGGTGATGCAAAGTGTGTGTTTTTGTGCCATATGTACATTTGGAATTGTGGCCAAAAAGTTCAACCTTGGTCTCATCAGACCATAACACATTTTCCCTCATGCTTTTGGGAGACAATGTATTATTTTGAAAATTTTAGCTAGGCCTGGATGTTTTTCTGTGTAAGAAAAGTCTCTTTCTTGCAACCCTACCCCATAGTCCAGACATATGGAGAATATGGGAGATTGTTGTCACATGTAGTACACAACCTGTACTTGCCAGAAATTCCTCCAGCGCCTTCAGTGTTGCTGTAGGTCTTTTGGCAGCCTCCCTGACCAGTTTTCATCTTGTCTTTTCATCAATTTTGGAGGGACGTGTAGTTCTTTGCAACGTCACTGTTGTCCCCTATTTTCTCCACTTTTTGATGACTGTCTTTACTGTGTTTCATGGTATATCCAATGCTGTTGAAATTTGTTATACCCTTCTTCTGACTGATACCTTACAACAATGAGATCCCTTTGATGCTTTGTAAGCTCTCTGTGAACCATGGCTTTTGCTGTAGCAGGCAACTGAGTAAATGTCAGGAAAATCCCACTAGGATAGCTGAACTTTATTTGGGGTTAATCAGAGTCTCTTTAATTTATGGCAGGTGTGTACCCAAGAAGACTGAATGCTGTAATTAAATCAAAAGGTGTTTCAACAAAGAATTAGTTTAAGAGTGTGCACACATATACAACCAGCTTATTGTATGATTTTTATTTTTTTATATTCTTCCCCTAACAGATTTGTTTTTCAATTGAATTGTGCAGATTATAGGTCACATTAAAGGTGGGAAAAGTTTTGAAATGATTTATTGTGGTCTCATTTTTTATATCACAAAGAAACTGGCATTTTAACAGGGGTTTGTATACTTTTTATATCCACTGTATATATGTGATTACTTAGGTAGTAGAATAGCTGTTAGGCTGCTGCAGTTCAGGTGAAAGGTATGCTGTCTGTCTGTAAGAATTTCATACCTTATTATATATCCACAGACAGGTTTTTCAAGAATTTTGGTAAGAGGACACAGGTTGGCTATATGATGGCAATAATTTGTAGTGATGTTGATGAATGCCATGGCCAGTAGTAAGAGCAGAGCATGTCTGAAACTGATTTGACAGTGAGAGATAGACTGAAAAGGTGAGTAAGTGGGTTACAGAGTATGAGGGTACCTATTTTAGTATTCTGGCATAAATGTAATGGATATTTGGAGTGCATCCACATTCTATGTTTTCTATGTGTTTTGGTTTCATAGTAGATAAGTACTAGCTAGCTGCCCTTGCAGGCCACTTTAAGCCTAGCCAATTTCCCTTTTTTTGTGCTAGAATTAACCTGTCCCATTTGGTTAGGGACTGACCTTACCCATGCTATGGTCGAGAGTTATATATTACTTCAAATGACAATAACTGAGCTCATACAGTGAAGAATATGAGGGAGCCCATGCATGGGATAAAGCATGCAAGAGCTGACTTTGTCCATTAGTAGTATAGTGGGCAGTCGTGGAGTAAATGTTTTGTTTCCCATCCATAGATCCAAGGTGCACATGAATATGGATAGGGATGAGTTTTGTTGTATGTTGATAGATAGTCTGTTCGAGAGCAATGGTATATGGTAATATACCAATGGTATATTAATAATATATATTATTAATATTAATGTTAATTATTAATATAATATTAATGGTATATTAATTAATTGGTTAATTATATAGCAATGGTAAGACATAATCTGTCTGGATTTCAGACTTGTATATGATTTTTAAGTAGTGTCACTTATTTATTATTTATTTATTTATTTGCAATTTGTTTACCAAGTTAGAGCACTGACCTCTTGTACCTTTTTTAGACTCAACCCTGGAGCACTGTCTGGTTAAGTGACTTGTTCAGAGTCATACACATAGGCAATGTAGCCTGAAGGAATCAAACCTTTGACCACTGGACTACAGGAAACAGTTCATTAACAACTCCTTAATCCTGTTAACCAATGGTCAGACTATCTGTTGAAGCCACTGCACCTATAGGGATAGAAATACTGGATAGACTGCCAGTTATGGATTAGCCATAAGTGTATGCCACAATACTCCACACAGAACAGACTGAGCTAGTTGTCATGTACTCTAAATATCTTTTCTTTGACTGCAGTGTAATACTGCAGACATAACTCTTTCTTTTCCTCTGCCTCCTGGTTTTGCCTTCTGGGTACCCGTGCAGTAATCTAGATGATTGGCGACCTTCACTACCTTCATACTCCATAATTGAGATTACCTTGATTGCTTTTTGTACTGCAGTCAATACCCTTTTAGAATCCAGTTTATAAAAGGGTGAGTTTAACAAAGGACCATGATTATTTCAGTCAGTTGAGGAGCCAGTGTGTCTAAAACATTGTAAGATCAAGAAGCTCACAATTGTTTTCTCAACTAAACAGCTAAAACAAGGCAAAACGAAAAAAACAAAAAAAACCAATCAAAACTACTAGATACACTATCGGGAATTTATGCTGTTATAGCTGGGAAGCAAATATCCAGAGTCAGGGTACTTGTCAGTCCACAACTAAGACACACTTTGTTCTTCAATGTCTATACAGTTAACAAAATATATGGCATTTTTCATCTGGGCTTTTTACATTTAAAACCTTCTCTCACAGTCTTCAAGCATCAAAACAATGTACTTAATACCTCCTGATGCAAAATTCAGGTCTTTCCAGTCTGATTAGAGAAGTAGATACGATTATGAAAATTTCTGTTTGCTGTTGACATCAGGATACAGGGACGGACTCGTCAACAACTTATTTCCACACGACTATTGTGTGCTTATCACGGTGCAATATGCATATGATAACATGCCGCATTGTATTCGTTAAATGGCTCTACACAAAGGTGAACAGCACAGTATGCTAGTTAAAGCATAAGCAGTTAAATTACATGCAAATTAACCAAACCAATGTGGTGGAGCCATTCAGGAAGCTATAAAGTAATGGAGTAGAGATGGTGTAGCCCTTGACTCTGAACACCAAAACCTATAAGAATACAGCCACCATCATGCTTAGAAAAAAAAGCAATGTGAGGGGCTGCTACTCTCTTACATATGTGTGTGCAACAGGTTCAAATCTGTACTGCTGATAGACCTTGCCCAATGAGAAGAAGGTTGTTCAGACCCAATTTAACATATCATGGAATGAATGGTATTGAAATAGTAGACTGATACAAGGTTGATAAGGAAACACTACAGGAAATCTGTAACCTTTGCCACCCCCCACCTCAGACCCAGGGGAAGTTGAAGGGAACCAATACCAGTGGAAACTAAGGTATGTGTAGCATTAAGGATATTAGCAGCTGGTACATTTCAGAGACCCACAGGGGATATACTAGGGATGTCACAGGCCTCAGCTTCGAGAATATTTCACCAATATTTAAATGCTATGTTACAACATGCAAAGGAGTACATCTATTTTCCACACACAGCAGAGGAGAGAGCAAGAACAATGCAGGAATTTTATACTGTAGCATATTTCCATGACATCTTGGGGGGCCATAGACTGTACTCACATAGAAATAAAAATCCCACTTGATGAACAGGGAAGAACATACATCAACAGAAAGGCATTCTACTCAATCAACTGCCAGGTTGTTTGTAATGCCTGAGAGATCATCCTCAATGTCTGTGCAGGCAACTCAGGCAGTTATCACTACTCACACACTTGGCAGACATCACGGCTTTACACAAGGTTTGCTAGGAGTGATGCTACACAAGGCCATCTCCTAGGTGATGCAGGTTATGCACTAGAACCATGGCTCATGACACATATCAGAAATGCACACACACCTGCAGAAGAAGGATACAGTGATGCCCATGCTCAAACTAGAACATTGTAGAGCATGTGTTTGACATGCTGAAGTTGCTTTTCCACTGTCTAGACACATCAGGGTTACCCTGCAGCACAACCCAGGACCTACTCCAGAAATTCTCGCAGTCTTTGCCATGTTGCGGAATATCATCTTGAGGAAACAGCTGCAACAGGGTCAGCAAGGGTCAGGACCACACTTTCCTGGACTACAAGCAGGGTCAACACCTCCTGTACATACATACAGAGAATCTGAGTGGGAACCTCTAGCTGCAGAGGTAACTGGCAAACATAACCATGCACAATATGCCATTGCCCTGGCTAAGAGGCAGAGGACAGCATGCACACTCACCACTTAAGATTCAAACAGCGCATACATTCAGCAACTAAGAGGCAAATTATAGCACACACACTCACCAGTGAAGAAACACACATAACAGCATAAGTGTAGACAAATATTAAGTGATGCCATCTGATGTCCACAAATGTTACTTACCTATGTAATGTCTGTGTACAGATAGCATCAGACAAAGACAGATCCAAAGCACATGACTCTGACCTGCAGTAATGTCAAGGTAAGTGTGGAATCTGTAGTAGATGAACAAATGTGTAAAAAGATGAACTACCTGCATACTGTTAGTCTCATTCCTATCCACTCTGTGCATCAGACATATAAGCAACCCTAAGCCAAAAAGAAATAAACAAAGCCTGTGGCACATTCATCGACATTATCACAGGGTCAGGGGGCACTTAAAACTGTCATATGTGCAGTATAGCAGCAGTGAAATTTCAAAATTGTATGCATCACAATTTTTTTTCCATTGCATCTTGAAATATATTTCAAATATGAACATGTAAGCAGTGTGTGTAGAGTACAAACATAACTTGTAGAAGAATTTATACCAAGTAACTATTAACAATGCTCTATCTGTATCCAATCAGACTCCCCTCCTTCCACTTCCATAGCTACACCATTACCTTTATATAGTGTCAATTCAGCCCTCTGAGCACAGTTGAGATGCAAATAAAGTATGAAATCATTAGCATTTTTGAATACCAAAGTAATCACTTGGTATAGGGGATGTAGACATGGTGTCGGTAACTATACTATTACATGCACACCCTAGGAATGCCAGAAGGAGCAATGACAATTGACTGATAATGACCTGCAATTGTTTCTGATTGCTCTGACAACAACAGATGCCAAAGTGACTGTTCTGTCTGAACAGTTTGTATCATGCAGAGTAGACTTAAAATAAAAAGATGTAAGCACCTTGAGAACTTTGAAAACAACCTTAACAACACTGACATCCTTATCGTAAGAGGACACTGTCCATCCTCTGCTTAGAATGTGTCAGAAATGCTGATCAGCAATAGTACACATTGAAACAAAGATGCAAATAAATGGCCATGACACTGCATTTCTGTTGTTAATCTGAGAAGAGGGGAAGATGTTTAGAAAATAAAATAACTGGCAGTGTTGGCAACCCAACATTAAAATGGTGTGGAATATTATTAATATAAAGTATTGGTCAATATGACATTGACCTAGACATGTTGAAGCAAATGAAAAAGTAACACCTTCTAGTCCTGTGTTTGTAGTAAAGAGGGATAAGAAACACCACTGAGTATGTGTTATTTTACTAAGTTAAGGGTTTAATTCCAGATAATGTGCTGTCTGACAGAGTTAATGGCTATTTTCTGAAGATATGATCAGGTTGTATCACATGCAGACCTAGAAGCATATCTATGTGTAGTAGGCATAAAATGATTTCAGTAGCTATTACATATACAGTTTTGACAGGAAATATATGTATAATAATCATTCCTAGGTATTCTTCAACTCATGATAAAAGATTAATATAATAATCCCATTCTGACACTCTCTGTACAATCATCTGCATACTGGAGTCACACTGTGCTTTAACTCTGCTTTTTCTTTTAGCTTAGAGAGTTTACACCTTGTGCCACAGATAAAGCTGGGTTAACTTGTGGATTTTCTCCAGTAAGTACTGTCAACAGTCTTGATGATCACACATCACCTCTGATCCTGTTTGTGCTGTAGAAGGCACACCAACTGTAGTGTTTAACTGTTTTCTTCAGCAGAGAACTGTGCACACAGTGTACCACTGCACAAATGGGGAAGGCAAGCAGAACATTTTATTTTTGAATTGTGCTTTGGGGCTGCAATACATCATGCAAAGCACCACTAAGCACAACTAAATACTCATACTTCACAGTCCCATTTCAACACAACCAAGTATCATCATGCAAGCGCTACCACTTTGTCAACTTTTGCAGAAGTCCATTTCTCACCACTGAGCTTTTGGAAGTGATTTGGAACAAAAATAAGTATTGCTACTTGATGATATTACTTCATTACATGGAAATTGTGTAAGGTACTGATGTGAAGTGCAGTGAACTGTGTGGTTAACTGACCCTTTCATTCTAGACAGTTGTCGCTGCACTGCAGCATTAACACTTACAAATAATATACAACATATACAGCCTTGACTTACAGAAATCATCATGTTTTCTTCCTTCTAAAATGGAACATTAAGTATTGTTTGGTAATGACAGGCCACATTGCCTATGCATAAGCACATACCATAGGTGATATCAGTAACATTCACTTTTGTTTACATACCTTCATCATAACCTGATGATTCATGGCTGATTCATTGTCCAGCCTGTGTTTCACAAGTGTGTGTGGCTCATTATACACCAGACAGGTGGATACATGTCACTGTCAGTTCTGCAGTATACAATAATGATAGCATAGCTGATATAAGTCATCAGTATATATGTATGTATTGTTAAGCATGACATTGACCTTACTCCAATATATCAATCAATATGGATTTGCAAAAAACCTTCAACATCACAATATCATCTCTGACACAGATTGCAATGCTAATCCTATCTACACTGAGCTGTCAGACTGTAATTCAGATGTCTGCAGTAGCACTTTTCTTAAGAACTGTGTCCTCTAGACTAGATAGGTGGGGTTCTAATCTCATGGCAGTCTGTGCATGTGTGTATGTATGGCATTGTGCAGATATGACCTGAACTACTGCTGTCCACAATACAGATGTTGCCTGGATTTAATTTTAAACTTCAGGATGAGTCCACATCAGTTTTAGACCCTTCTCCAAACATCATCTTCTCTGCTAAACCACACTGCTGTCATCCTGTATAAAGTGCATTCTCACTCTATATAAGTCATTTTCCTGTGTTGGCAGTTCCATTAAGTAGTGTGTTCTTTAGATTGCATAGCAAGCTAGGTAGGGGTTCTAATCTCATGACAGTTGACTTGTGTGTGTGTGTATGCTAGTGTGGAGATATGACCTGAACTACTGTTATCCATAATACAGTAGTTGCCTGGAGTTAGTTTTAAACTGCAGGGTGAATCCACATCAATTTCAGGCCCTTCTTCCAACATTATCTTCTCTGTTAGACCACACTAATGTAAACCTGTATAAAGTGCACTCACACTATCTAAGGCAGACTTCTGCAATGGCACTTGCATTATGCATTGTGTCCTCTAGATTGTATAGCTAGATAGGAAAATGGTTCAATTCTCACTGCAGTCAACTTGTGTGTATGCGTGTGTTTGTGTATGGATGTGTGTAAATATGACCTGAACTACTGCCAGCTTTATTAAAATTGTAGCCTGGCATTAGTTTTACACTACAGGGTATGTCCACATTAGTCTCACACCCTTCTCCAAACATCGTCTCAGCAACACAATGCTAATGCCATCCTCTTTAAAGTGCACTATCACACTGTGTAAGTCAGACTTCTGTGGTGATATTTTGCATTCAGTACTGTGCCTTCTAGGTTGTATAACCATATATGTAGGGAGTTATAATCTCACAAAAATCAACTTGTATGTGTGGTTGTGGGTCCATTGCATCACTGGGAGATAATTTTAAAAGGTGTGTTCATTTTCCTCAAACTAATGACAAATATTTATATGGTGAGATCAATTGCACATCATCTTTTCACTCTGTCCACAAATGCATACTGTCTGCAACACACTGATGAGGTCATCATATCAATAATGCACTCCCACACCACAAATGTCAGCCCTCTCCTGTGGCTCATGTGTATAATATACTTATGTGTAGACTGTGTCAGTCAATAGGTAGACAGTTTGAATACAGCAGTGAGACTCTTCTGATTGTGTGTGTGTTTGTGAGTGCGTGTGTTTGTGATGTAAATGGATTTCAGACTCTGTTACACCTCTTAGTATTGACAATATTTATAATTCCACATAGCTGTAGAAGTCATTTTTCCACACACATCTCCTTTGCATGACACAGCTGATGTCATCCTTTCAAAGTATGACTCACATAAACTGAGGTTTCTCCTGTGGCATGTGTATATAATACACTTGTGTGTAGGTTGTTTAAGTACATAGGTAGGGAGTCTGAATACAGGAATGGCTGTCACCTGTGGTTGTGTGCTTCTTCCTCTTACTGTGCAGAACATGCTGCAAATACATATATGAGGTATATCTATACAGGGTGCTGTGCAATCACTTTTGAGCAGCAACATAATGGTAATACACAATGGTGATGTTATTCATTGAAATGCACAATGTCACAGTCATCAAATAAATCCATAGTTGCCGTTGTGTGTCAGCAAACCTTCCTTTGCCTGTGATGTTAAATATACAGTTAACATCCCAACATCACTGATTACAGTCAATGTAAATGTTGTTAACAGTGTTGTCAACCACATGTGCTATGTACAGGTGTAGATGCTGTTCCCTGTTACAAGAGTTTATTCTACATTTCCTTTGGAAAGGCTGTATTGAAGACTGATGGTGTCATTTGAATAGATTGTTGTTACATCACAGTTGCAGCAAAGCATTTCCTTAGAACTGAGGATATGAGACGTTGTAATTTATATTGTATAAGTAAGACGTGTTCCAATACAGGATTATATTTACATTGGATGTAATTTTTGTTCTACTGTCACAGTGACAACAACAGAAGGCTATAGGTGTGTTTGGGTTTATCTAACATCAGGCAGTGTTGTCTGACATGCAGCAAGACTCTTTCTAAGTAATTACAGGGACACATATTCCTTGATTCATACTGCTTTCACATAACCATACATATGACAATTAGCAATGCACTTATACCATGGCACATTCACTGAATTCACTATGATGTTGATTTTTTCAATGCTTAGTAAAGTGTTCCAAACCAGCAGTGAATGACTGTAAGCATTTGTGTCCTTAACTGCTTTGCATGAAAGACACCCCCATTATATTTTATACCTATAGAGTGGCAGAGGCCTCCCCCATCAACTTTTAGCAGATAAAAATTTATGGCCAGTTAAAGTACAACTGTTTGAATGACTTCACACAGGTGGAGTTCAACTGCTGTGACAACATGTCTGCTGTGGCAAATGTGATAAATAACCATCTTGTTATTTGGAGGCATTGTACAGCTTGATGTTCAATTCTAGCATACAGATTAATTTTGTGTGAATGTACTGATGTCACAGAACCATTACATCACATCAGTGTTATCCTTTGAGATGTTACACAAACATATATGAATGCAGCTTTGGATTTCATGAAATTACACATTTGTTCTGCCACTGTAATAATGAAAGTGCTACCTTGGGACATGCATTGAGTACTGTGGTGCACATGTGGTCCAATTCTTGGGTGGTATGTGTGCGGACATACAAAGAAGCTTTCTTAACCAGAGAACATTGATATAGGACTGATCGCATTTGTGTGCACATGAGCATATTCATTTAATTCCCATCAGTCTGACATGCTGATATCACATTCATTATCAGGAATCCTTTCTTAATTCACACATTATTTATTTTGCTTATCAGACTACCCATTGCTACTTCCTGTGGCAAATAATGCAAGCTCTGAGGAATACATTGCATTATGGTGTGTGGTTTACATCTATTGTTATCTGTCAGCACAATAACTGTGTCAGGTAGGGGTGCCTTACACGAGAGTATTGTGTATGTCACACTCTGCTCCCAAATGTGTAAGACCCCACACACCTACATATGGGATCATTAACTATTATAATATTGAGATGCATAATTCCCTTTAGGGGCATCTTTCTGTGGTATGCACAGTTAATACACAGGTCAGTGTTGACAATGATGGCATGGGTTTAACTCTTGCAAAAGGTGATTATGGTTTCTGAGCCATTCCTATTTTCCTACATGTTATATGCACTTAATGCATGCTGTGCAGATATCCCATTATATATGTATTGTCCTTGAAAATTGTCATCTCAGCTCAGCATGTGAATGACATTCATTTGTCATGTAATTTCCCTCTGTTACAATGTGATTTTGGGTAACTGTCATATCCTATAATGACATGTCTGCTTTTATTTACCTACATTTGCTCAGGAATAGAGACCCCCATTTTTATTCTGACATACATATTGTAGGATTTTATTATTACAAAGCTCTCTTTTTGACATAATCACCTTCATATCAGTTATTGTACTAGACCTGGAACATTTACCTTCCCTCTGACATCTTTCTGTATACATTTCATTGATTTCAGTGCACAATGTCATCAGTACACTTTTCCTTTCTGATAATTCATGTACTGTTGTTGTTTCACATCCCCTCTTACTTATTTCTGTATTCATATGTTTCATTTAGGTGCATAGTATGCTTTACCTGCCTGTGTATAGCATGTATTATTTCCCTTTTGTAGCCCTTTGTGCTGTCCACGCGAACATGCTTAACAGGTGTGCCCATAGGCAAATCTGTTTGTTTACTATTTGTGCTCGTGTTGCTGAACACTGTTTGCTAGACATCACCACTGTTACTGGCCACAGGAACATGCTTGTATTCATGTTAGTGTGATGAGCATTATGCATATATGATTAGGCCTGCTGCTCATTATGCTAACTCTTAAACATCATGTAAGCTTCTCACAAAGCCTACACAATTGTTAATAAATCCCAAGGACAGTTTATATCATGCCAGTTACATTACTACATTCAGTATGTTACAGTTCTTCTCATAACACATTTACTAACTAAATTTGCCTCAAATGGTCTGCCTATAAACAACGTAAAATAGCTACCACAGCAGTGATCATTTGAACATCTACTGTTATGATAAGCTACTTACACAACTGTACTTTACTACTTAATTGCCTCAGATGTCTGCAGTGTTACTATACTGTCCTGATCAAGTCCAAACAGCAAGATCATGAGCTAATTACAGCAATAAGAAAGATGTGTTTGGGCCTTGGATAGTAAAAATTAGTTTTCTTCAAAAGTAATAAATGCAAACATACAGAGTTTCAAAAAATGAATTTGACAACTTTGAAGAACTATATCACTGAATAACAAATACAAAGAGCTTCAAAAAATCAAATGTAACAACTTTGAAAGTCTGTTTCTTTGAACAGTTTAGGGTATCAGATTAAGTTATACAGAAGAGGAAAACATAATTAAACATGGTCTTTAAAGTATCTAAGGCAAATTTCTTTGTTTTGCAGGAACATTGTGTGTCACCATAGCTATTATAATTGTTTCTTAAAAAGAAGTTAAATTACTAAAGGAACGTTTTGTATATATTCATCATAGGAGAGTAATAGTCCTGAGGAGTATGGTGTTCCTGTTCAAACATTGGATCCTTCAATCAGCTGGAAGGATATTCATTGGCTACAATCTGTGACTCATCTACCAATTGTCATCAAGGGCATTTTGACTAAAGAAGATGCTGAACTTGCTGTGGAACATGGAGTCCAAGGGATTATCGTTTCCAATCACGGAGGAAGGCAACTGGATGGAGCACCTGCCACAGTTAGTAGGATATAAAATAACCAGTTATTGTTGCTTGTGTACTATTAGTTTATATATCAAATATAAGTGTTCATTAATGTTCCAGAAGCTTGACTGTCATCAGTAAACTCATAATGTCAATTCTGCTGAATTATTTAACCTGTATGTATCAGTCTTTCTGAATACATTTTGTTACCATGAATGTAACACCTACTGCATGTGCTCTACATTGAAGTTCATTGTTTTAAAAAGCACAGCCCCTTCCACATTTAAAGAAATATACCCCTAAATGTAAATTTTTGGGCGTTATTCAAAGTTTGAAATTTTAGTTGTGGCCCCATAGTATAAAGAGATAAAGCTCTAATTATGACCCAGAGATCCTCTATTTAATTAGAGTCCCATGCACTAAAAGGACTATGAAGGGGAGGGAGAGTGGGAGTGAGCAGACATGTAGGCTTGCTCATCATGTGGGGAGAGGCAGTGTTTCCATTGTACCCTTAACCTAAGCAAAATTGTTGAAATAGTGCAAGTAGCAGCCACTGGTGGGTAGTGTGTGCACACATAAGCTAAGAGTTAGTCAGGGGTAGATAGAGGTCTGTCCTTACAAAGCCGTCTGAGCAGCAGCACTAGTCTGGTTCCCCAGACATTGTGTGGGTGAAGTTAAGTGGGAGGGGGTAGATTCTCAGGTGAATAATGACTTACCAGTGCTTGAATTGTCTCTGTTGGGCCAGCAGGATATAGGTTTACTTAGGGAATGAATGGGCATAATGTTCTTTGACCATGGAGTGAATGGGCGAGCTTTTGCTGTAGTGTCTGGAAGGAATTGGGACACTAGGGTGCTGGAAGAGCATGACAGCTGCATATGAATACAAACACAACACAACTTTTTGGATAGCTTTAACTGACTACCCAAAAACCAGGAAATGTTCATCATTCCCACTTCTGCAGTAATGTTTAGGCTATAAGAGTTGTGTCTAAGTCCCTCCCACACTTGCACTCTGACTGCTAACTGGTCATCCCTGAAGAGGGAAAATCAGTAGACAAAGTAAAAAAATATTCTGTACTTTCTAGATGCCTCATGAAGAAACATCTCAGAGACTTCACAAGAATAGCAGCAGACACTTCAGCTCCTTTGTGGCTCCCCTTTTGGGAACCATTCCACTCAGAATTAAATAATGCATTTAGTATGAATATATATATATATATATATATATATATATATATATAGGTCCGCTTCTAAATCTCGAAAGCTCATAATCTTGAAATTCAAAATACTGAATCCAAAATCTTGAAAGTTCAAAATACTCAAAATACTGAATTTCATAATATTGAAAAAAGTACAGCATACTAATACTTACTATACTCCACCAAACGTACACAGAGAAACAAAAGACAAAGCATATTAGTTGACTCCACTATTAGTAGGGGGGCAAACCCCCCTGCACCCCCCCCCCATGTGGGGGGTGCACCCCCTCACACCCTCTGCTACTTAAATATATCAACTCCAAGATCGCGCTTTACTAAGATGAGTTATGTTGTTGTCTAGCAAATTAAAAGGGAACTTGACTAAGGTTACAAAGGGCAGTCATGAAGCACGTAATGGTATGTTTGCCATTTTCTTCTGTGGAGTGCAATCTCGGAGTGGCTATATTTAAGTAGCAGGGGGTGTGGGGGGTGCAGCCTCCCACATAGGGGGTGCAGGGGGGCTTGCCCCTCTGCTTATATTTGGAGAAGAGTAATATGTTTTGTTATGTAGTTGTGTTGGAATATTGTAAGTGTTGGTGTACTCTGTTTTTTCAATAATATGAAATCCAGTATTTTGAGTTTTCAGTATTTTGAACTTTCGAGATTTTGGAATTTCAAGATTATGAGCTTTCAAGATTTCGAAGTGGACTATATGTGTGTGTGTGTGTGTGTGTGTGTGTGTGTGTGTGTGTGTGTGTGTATAAAGAAAGTATTTTTTTTTACTTTTATTTATTTTAGTGGTTCTGGTCCAGCATTTCTTCAATATCAGAATTTTTCTACCAAAGACAGTTATTTTCAGAACAAAAAAATAAAAAACACAATTCCAGCAATACACCAGCAATTTTTATTTCAAAAGCGATCTGGTACCTCGGCAATTCGCCTTCATGGATCATATATATCAGTTATTTTCAGCTTCAGTTAATTTGGGAGCTTATTTGGTGGCATATTTTGTGAGAAAATGTACTGCTTATATAAACATATTTGTGTCTGAACAAACGTTTTGCGGGGGAGGTGTTTTATTTGGGGAAGGGAATCTTACAAGTGAAGTGCTGCTTGTGTTCATAATGTGACAATATATCTCACATTATTTTCTGTCTGACAGGAATTTAGTGCATTGCTTCTGCTTCACAGTCTTCACCTGAGCTGATTGTAGTTGACTCTGTAGTGGTCAGCTTTAGTTCCTCAAATAATGTACTTACCTGTCTGGCTTTTTCCAATGAAGTCCTTTGAGCCACTATGAGCCAGGGATCTGCTGTGTCCTCTTCAGGTGAACCAGTGTCCATGCTCAGCCATGGAAAGCCATCTGTGCTAGGGCACAGAGACATAACAGGGGATGCTGCTGGATGTGTCTGTGGAAGAGATCTTGAGATGGGGTAAATATTTATTTTCCAAGTCAATGATTAATGATTTGTTTGTGTCTTTCAGCTTTTCCCAGTTAGGGGTCACCACAGCGGAACTCCGGTCCGCTAATGATTGGCAGTTGATTTTTACATACTGGCTTGCCAGGCCTGATGCACAACCTTCAACAAAGGTACACCCATTCACGCATGTCTCCACGCAGAAGACGCTCTAGCTGAGAATCGAACCGGACAGCATCTTACTGTGAGGCAACAACACTACCACAGCACCACCACCGCGGATAAGTCAATGATTAATGATACCTGTAAATAAAAAATTAAAAGGTTAAATATTATTCATCAGAAGATGTGATATCTGTAAGAAATGATTATTTTCTTACCTTAGCCAAACAATTGTTACAGTCAATGTTGGTAAACAGAATTCAGGACCTGTAAATCAGATCAGTCAAATATTCCTGAGGAAGACATGTCAGATTATTCTGATAGAGAGAGAGAGAGATGGCCTCCTCTTCTGCAGATTCTCAAGCCCAAAACTTTGATGGTGAAGAAAACTTCTTCATAACCTTTGGAGAAATTTTCTTTCTTCTCAAATTATTGCTAGGATGAATGTGGTATTTTTATGGGAACAAACGGATGCTTCCCCTCTTAAATTGAGGAGATATATGTTAGAAGTGGATATGCCTCATTCTGTACCAATTCCTGTAGTCACAACTTTAGAGGATGTATATAATGCTACCTGCAACAACCGTTTCACAATCGTCAACCCCCAAAAAGCAGATAGTTTCATCAACTTAGTAACGCCTAACACCTATTTTCTCACCTTAGGTCTGGCCCTGCTACAATATCAACATATACACCAGCAGGGAACTTACTCTAAGTGTCATTCAACCCTTCCACATTGGACAAGGAGTGGAAATATTTGCAAATATTTGGTAAGAAAATGTTTCTTCTTTCACTTTAACATATAGAATTCTTAACAATCAGACTCATATGTGAAAGTCTATGATCTTTTGTAAAGAAAGTTTGAGAGACCTAGCTACCTGCTCACCCCCACTGAAGGCAGTGGCTGTCTCAGTTGTTTCCAGCATTTTCCAAGTATCTAAACTTGCATTAATGAGTGTGTACATACCTCCCAACTGTACTGAATTACTTGGTTTTTACCAAGTTTTGGGGTACAAATAATAGGGTACCATGATTCTAGAGTGGAACCCCTTCATTTCCAAAGTTTCCCCAGCTTCTTTTCTTATTTTTAATTTTTTCCCGGTTTTGAGCTGACGTCATCACGTGAATGATGATGTCAGCTCCAGCAGGGCGACCAGCCTGTCGGAATCGAGCTCAAGGGCTCAGTGCACATTTCTGGACTTTGAATGGCTGTACGCACTATTTCTCGACTTTTGAATGGATGTACAGGTGAGCAGGGGAAACAGTTTTCATTTTCAAATATGTATCTATTCTGCCTTTCTCAAGTCCAGGGTGAAGAACGGATGAGTAGGAAACGTGTGTGTGTGCGTGTGTGAGAGAAAATGCCCCCAATTTAATACACCTGGTGGTTAAAGGTATACAGGCTCAAACCTTGTACCTTGGGTACAAGGTAAAAGAGCCTAAAGTTCCTAGCCACCACCTGTTCCTCATAAAATCTGTGTTTTTCAGGATTTTTTTGTGGGAAATCACTAAAGGATTTAATTCATTAAATAATGACAGGCATTTGAATTTCCGACTTCATATTCTTCAGAAAATAAATGATAACACAAAACCTTTTATTCTAGCAATTTTCTAAGCTTATAAAATCAGTATTGCTTTTCAGGATTGTGACAAATCACTGAAGGATTGACTTCACTAGATAATGGCAGGCATTTGAATCTCGTCTGGAATGCCTTCTGTATGGAGTCTGCATGTCCTCCCCACGGTCTTGTGACATTTAAAGACATGCAGGTAGGTGTGTGCATGAATGGGTGTGCCTTCCTTGAAGGTTGAGCATCGGGCTGGCAACTTGGCACCGTAAAAATTCACTGCCAATCATTAGTGGACTGGAGTTCTGCTGTGGCAACCCCTAACCGGAAAAACCCTAAATACATTACTATTACTTTATATTGTTCATAAAGTAAATGCTAACACAACATTTTTTATTCTAGCAATTTTCTAAGTTTATAAGATCAGTATTTGAAAATGTTCCCTATTTTGGGGCTGGATTCCTCCATTGTTGGCTTTGTCCAGGTTTTTTGTGCTATGTATCTAAAGCTATGGTGAGAAGTGAGAACTTAATTCACTAAATGATAGGCATTTAAGCTTCAGTCTTCCTATCTTTCAGCAAACTGCTGATCTAGCATAGTGGTATGTTGTTCTGACTGTAGTACACAGGGTCCTGGGTTCAAGACTTGGCAGTGAAATGCATCTAGTAACACAACATTTTATTCTAGCAACCTTCCAAAATGTTTGTTTCCCCCCCAAAAAAAAAAAAACTGAAATTGAAAATAAGTGCAAGAAACTGTGCAATGCAGGATGCGTATGGCTTACCCTAATGTCATTATAAATGTATATGTATATATATATATATATATATATATATATATATATATATATATATATATATATATATATAGTGTGTGTGGGTGTGGAAGTAGACTTTTATGATGGACATGTTCTGAATTGGGCAGTTTTGTCATTATTAATTCATGCATTTTGTTTTATTGCCTACTGGAAAAATGTTCAGACAAATTTAAAATGCACTCTGTCTAGCAAGTGTGCTGTACTATACAAGGAATATAATTAAATAAAGTCAGGAAGGTGTATCAAAGACCACATATATATTTCTTATTTTGTGTGCAAGGGGCGAATGATTTGAAAACAGCCCAAAGGTAATCTTTATCCACCAACCACTGGCTAGGTGCATTTTCTTTGGATGTGGTGTGGGTTTCATTGCTGTTTCAATAAATGTGAGTTTCAAGGGCAGATAAGTTTTAATGCCAAGTCTATTTTCATTGTGAGACAGTATTGCTTTGTTTAGCTGCTTTCTTGTTTATCAGATGTCTATTAGTGTTTGTGCATTGTGCTATAAAATGTAAAAATAAAATCCAAATAATCATTGTAGAAGTAAAGCAGTATGTACACATTAGTGTTTATGGTAAATTGGGCAAAATAGACAGGTAATGGGACATTGGAATGGCTGCAGGGGACTCTGGTGCCATATTTTGGTTGTCTATTCTTCAGTTTGTGTTTGAAAGTTGGTATCCCACAATTCCATTAGAGTGGGCGGGGTTACATAATTATGTATTCAAATTTGATGTTAATCAGCGTACAGATTTGTACCTATTTTTCATGGGGCTTGTCCAGATTTTTGATGTTTCCAGTTTGAGAGATATGAGTGTGTGTTTATACTTCTGTGTTGAGGAGGTATACCTAGATACAAAAATCAAACACTTTCTGATGAGATAAAGTCTGGTCTGAAATTTGCAATTTAGCTTTAGTAAAAGGGATTTTATTTGCCCCATCTGCTACTCAGGCCCTCCAACAATGATGAGAGAAGGAAATTAAGACTTTTCAAGACCCTGTTACAAATATCCCATATGCTCTTTCACATCTAAGAAACAAAACAAGCAAACCCTGTCTTCTCAGATCAAACAGAGAAATAAAAAGAGATGGCAAGAGACAAAAAATAAGAAACAAGGTTCCTTTCCAAAAAAGGACAGAATTCAGCTTCAGAATGAATGACAGCATTCTCCCCCCTTAGCCTTCCCTCCTGCATGAATCACTCAAATCTTGTCCCAAGAACTGGTTATGTATACTCCTCTTTGGCACATACCTCTCAAGCTCTTAGCACAAGAAATCTGGACAAAGCCAAAAATAAAGGGGGAGCAAAGGTCTAAAAATAGGGACAGATTTTATTGACCCTGTATAACACTGTATTGCTACTTAATGCCTTGTAATAATCCTGTAACATTGCTGTTTAATGCTAATTTATAATGAAAATTGTATAATATGTTGGAGCTTTTCTCCCTGGGCCTCTGCTGAAAAAGGGCTCTTCAACTCAGTCAGACAATCCTGGTCAACAAATGTAAAATACAATAAAATAAATAAATATTGTTCTTTCTAACCTTGAAAATTTCTAGAATAATACATTTTGTGTTAGAATGCATTTTCTGAAGTATATGAAGTCTGAAACTAAAATGTCTGTCATTATGTAGTGACTTTAGTCGCCAGTGGTTTGCCAGAAAAGTCACAAATTTTATGAGGAGTAGACCAAATAAATTAGGTAAAAATCTGGACATTTAGTAGGGGTACAGATGGCACTGGATGAAAAAAAAAACTCCCTTCAGGGGAGTTCCTCCTGACTCTCCAAAACAAACAGAAATTTTTTTGACAGGTTCTTCATCCTAGGAGTCATAGAACCAGTGCCATTGAGTCAAAGGGATAAAGGTTTCAATTCTAGAATGTTTCTTCAACCATAGAAATAGTCTTCTGGAAACCAGTTCTAGATTATTCCTTGCTAAATCTGCATGTGGAAATTCTAAAATTCAATAGGTTGACCCTTCAGGGTTTGTTACCTCTCCTTCCCTAGGGAAGCTCTATGGTAACATTGGACCTAAACGATACATACCATCACATTCCCATAACAAAAGAATTCAGAAAATTTCTCAGATTTTCTGGGACTGGGTCACATTATCAGTTTTTTTCATTACCCTTTGGGTTATCTACTGGTTAAAGGGTGTTAAAATGTCTAGTTTCAGTGATATCTCTTTAAAAACTGAATGACACCCATATTAATACTTGTTGAAATGACTTATTTGCCTTTGTAAAGTCTTCTCCCAGATGCCAAGAGTCCTTAATATGAGTTTCCTCTCCTCTGCTCAATCTGAGATTCTGGATAATCATTCAGAAATCCTCATTGGTCCCATCACACAGGATTATCTTTCTAGGGTGTCTTATAGACACTCTGCAGCAAGAGATCCTTTTAATGCAGAAGGTGGATTTTTATCTGGAAACTTCCCTGAGCATCTCAACTCATTTTCAGACTTCAGCTAGAGAGATTCTCAGGATTCTGGGATTCATGACATCTATAATTATCATGATTATTTACATGTTACACATGTGGAAGATTCAGTGGTATCTGAAAAAAAACACATGAATCCATCATTTGCATCCTCTGGATTTTCAGATACCAGTATTGGGCTTTGGAAAAAAGGAGCTGCACTGGCGGAGACTACAATTACTAGCAAATGTAGGTCTCTTCTTTTCACCTCAACCGTTAGGTCAATCCGTAATGACAAACACCTCAGATTTTGCTTTGGGGTGCAGTTTCCAAAAGGGTAAAGCTGCAAGGCCTATGGGATTCTCCAGACAGACCAAAGCAAATACATTTAAAAGATATCTTGTCTATAATCCATGCCTTAAAATTTCTTCAACAGACAATTCCACAGTGATGTGGTACATTAACAAGCAAGGGAGGCACAAGGTTGTATCCTCTATGCAAGCTGCCTATGATTGTTTGGGAGTTACCTCTTCAGCACCCTTTAACCCTCCAAACATCTTACATTCCATCAGAACATAGCATAGTGGCAGCCAAGCTGAGAAGGAGCTAGTCATAAATGGAAATTAAATGGAGGGGTTCAGGAATTGATTCAATTGTGGGAAACACCTCAAGCAGTTTTTTGCCTCCTTTCAAAACTGACAACTCAACAGATTCTGCTCTAGACTCCTTACAAACAGGCCTGAAAAACAGATTTTTTTTCATTCCCATGGACTGGAATGTTTCTTTATACATTGCTACCCTTTCTACTGATATCCAGGGTAATTGTGAAGATTCAGGAAGACTCTACAAAAATATTTTATGTGACCCCCTTTTGAGCCAGACAACATTGGTTCTCCCTAGAAAATGTAATAAAATTCGAACCACAGTGTGCAGTGAATGAACACTCAAGATCTGAAACACGAAGATTTATTCAACAAATACAGACTAAGCATATGCTTAGTCTGACAGTAAAACACTCCATATTTGAAACACTCCATATTTAAAGTAAAAGTGCATTCTCCCCACCCATCCAATTAATCAATAAATCAATTAAACAATTTCTTAAGAATACATTTACAGCCAAATATTGGTTTAAGAACACAATTAAATAACATTTAATAAACTTGTAATAATCATACACTACATATATATATATATATATATATATATATATATATATATATATATATATATATATATATATAAATATAAAAATAATATAAAATAAAATAAAATATAAAATTGCAGTTCTTCTAAATAACACTACTTAAGTATTTTAGCTGAGGTTTTATAGTTACACATTCATTTAGTCCAGGGCGCCTGGTAGCATTAAGCCTGAGCTGCCATTCCATTTCTAACCTTGCTACCCTATTTTGTACGTCACATTGAATGTTAGACCTAACCCTATCTATAATGAAAAATAAAATTTTTTTTAAAATTCCCACAAACTGCACTATGCAGATAAAGTGCATTATGCTCATCCTTTCTCCTGATTGAACTAACATGCTCCCTTATTCTTTCATGCCCACATAGAATGCATCGCATGACATAAATTCTTGGTGCTACAGTTACAAGCACCTGGACAAGCTATATATCTACATCCTTTACAGGAACCACATTTGTTCATAGCAGATCTAATATTACTTCTACCCTCTCTTTCAAGTATACTCTTCAAGTTCTTTCCTTTTCCATTATCACCTAAAATCATTTTAATGTCTTTACTCAGAAAATACTTCCACAAGTTTCTGAGACTAGAACCTAGTTCATTAGCTCTTTCATTGTATGTTAAAACAAATTTTGCTTTATTTGTTTTATTCACTATGCTGTCGCCACTACCTATGTTAACACCTTCCTCCCCTTGCCCTCTTAAAATAGGACTGTATTTGTTTTTTCTTCTTCTATATACTTCTTTTTTGATGTTAGTTAACATTGATAGTGGGTATCCCCTGTCAACAAACATTCCAATCAGTATATAGATTTCCTTCTTAAATAAATCATCATTACTGATTAACCTACATAGCCTGACCATTTGGCCCTTAACTACACCTCTCCTTTGGTGCAGAGGGTGGCAACTTGTGTAATGCAGCATCGAGTTTGAATAACTAGGTTTCCTATAAATTGTGCTCACCAGTCCTTCTTTAGTCTTAAATAAGGTAATGTCCAGATAATTTACTATCTCTTTGTTCCAGGTGTGTGTGAATCTAAGGAAATCTGTGGTTTCATTAATGTAAAAGCAAAATTCCTTAACACTTTCCTCATCACCTTTCCAAAGTATAAGGAGGTCATCTAAAAACCTACAGTACAAAAGAATATTACCATTGTACTTTGAGTTTAACACAAATTTCTTTTCCCATGCCCATAGAACTAAATTAGCATAGACAGGGTGTCTTTTGTTGATAAATCTCTCCATCAAATTGTATAAAGTTATTATGTAGTATGATTTCCAACAAATCATGACATATCTCCAGTCTTTCATTATCAAAACTGGGACTAGTTAAAAGACTGTCATAAAACAGTTCCAGCCCAGTTTGATGTGGTATCACTGAGAATAAGTTAATGACATCAACAGTCAAAAATCCAAAAATCTCATTCCCAATGCCCTTAACACTTCCTACCCTTTCCAAACAATGCCACGAATCCTTTAATATGTGATCAGCATCCATTAGTGCTTTTTTACAAAAATGGTCCACAAATGCAGCCATTGGTTCTGTCTTAGAGCCCTTTGCAGAAACAATTGGTCTAAACTGCACATTTTCTGTCCCTTTGTGGACCTTTGGAATTCCAAAAAGTTTGGGCATACTGGGAAACTTCACATAAAGAAATTCATACTCAACCTCGCTAATAACTCCTTGATATAGAGCATCAAGCAAAAACATATCTATTCCTCTATATGCTCTATTAGTTTCATTAATTGATGCTCTAGTGTATGTGTTTTCATCCCCAAGCAACCTGAATATACAACTACTGTAGTCTATTTTGTTCATGATGACCATCCCTCCCCCTTTGTCTGGTTTCATACATCTAACCTTCTGTGTTAACCATAATTCTTTTATAACCTTTCTTTCATTCTCTGATAAGTTGTCCTTAACATCAGATTTTTGCCTACAGATTTTCCTAAACTCATATTTTACCATCTGTTCGAATCCAATGATCTCTAAGTTTGTAGGAGGCATAAAGCAACTTTTTCTTTTAATCCCTAAGGACACATTCTCGTCTGTAGACATCATAGCACATGGACCCTGACCAGCAAAGTACAATTGCAAGTTAAGCTTCCTAGTGTATAACTTTAAATTAAGTAAAACTTGTGCAATATCAAGCTTGAAATTTGGCACAAAGTTTATACCTTTGCTAAATAATTCAAAGTACACATCACTGATGTCCATTTCAGTGTAATTGTATATTGTGAAGCCTTTGCTTCTAACAATGTCACATGATAATGAAGAAGTACATACATCCAACCCATCACTATTAACTGAAATGAATTCTTGACTCGTACAATCATTATTGGGTTCATTATGAGTTACAGGTACATAAACATTTGTATTGCTGTCCTGTGTCTTACTAAAATTTCCCATTACATCAAAACTTCCATACTGCACTTGCTTTACATTGTCAAAGGTATACTCATTTGTGTGGTGTAAATTTTGTTCACTTACATTCTGCATGTCACTTTCTTTTTCACTCAAAAATTCACAGTTCGTGGGAAATTCCAACACAAGATCAAAACGTACATTAAAATCTAGCATATTAGTAACATCATCATTTGCTTTACATCTACTAAGGTTTAATAGTTCACCCTCCTTCTTCTTGGATGCTGATGTGGGGATTTGGCCGTTTGTGGCTGCTTGTTCAAGAGCCTCTCCGACCTTCGCAGGAAAACCTGCGGCTCTAAAAAATCTTCCCCTTCATCCACATACAATTCCCGTGTCCCATCCATAGCGTTACCACCAATGTCTCTTTCATGGTTAGGACCATTGAAATTGAACACTTTTCTACCCGGTGGGTACGCTGCTTTATTTTTGTAATCTGCAGCATCCCTAGCCAGTTTTTTGTGTTTAATGGCCCTATTAACATTGGTTCTCCCTTCTTATGGAATTTGCCAAGGGCAAAAATACCCCAGCCTTCCTTACAAACTGGACCTACTCACACAAGACAAGGGGAGTTTGATACACCCCAATAAGACATCCTCAACTAACTGCCTCGATGAATCAATTCTAATACCTTTTATTCACATTTTTTTCCAAAGGGCATGCAAAAGGTACTAAAAGAGTCAAGAAAACCTAGTACCAGAAAATCTTGTATTGGCAAGTGGAAGGCATTTTCTAGTTGGTGCCCAGCCAGTAACCACGGCCTTATAAGGGATTAGGTAGCACTGGTGCTCAAATATGTGTGTGAGTTATGAGCATGTGGAATTTCTTACCCCTCTATCAGGTCACATTTAATGGCCAGTTAAGCATCTCTGTCCATGGATCCTCCACTTTCTTCTATGTTTTATTAAAACAGTTTGTGAAAGGAGTGTTATACCTGAGATGACTATACAAACAGGCTGTTTCTTCCTGGAATCTTGACTTCACGCTGGAAAAGTTAATTGTCTCTCCATTTGAATGTGTACATCAGGCAGACATAAGGTTCATTACATGGAAAACTGTTCTTCTCATTGCTCTGTCATCTGCAAGAAGATTGGAAGTTCTTACGGTTGGTGAACCCTACCTGATCTTCCATGGAGATAGGGTATCATTAAGAACAAATCCTTTATTCATTGTTTCAGATTTACATTGAATCAGGCATCAATTTCACAGTGCTCTATCCTGACCCTAAGAACCAGGGAGAAAGGATTTTACATACTCTGGACATGCATAGGCAACTCAGGTACTTTCTGAATTAAGTTGATCAGCTATTTATTTCTTATGCCTGGACTAAGAAATGACAATCCCAAAATGGGCTATGTCCAGATGGTTGTCCTCACCTGTTGCCTTTGTTATTCCCAGCCTAGGAAAAACATTATCAGGCAGTATCAAGGCTCACCCTATAAGGGCCTTGTCTTCTTCAATGGCATATTGAAAATGGGATTGTGGAAGCATTCTAGAAGCAGCTACATAGTCCTCTGTACATACCATTGAAAGGCATTACAAACTGGATTCTTTCTCTAGGACCATTCTTCTGTGGCTCCAAGATCCATATCCTTACTCCTCCCAAGTTGGATACTTTTTGGTAATTAACTCGTATAACCTACAGACTACAGCAGCAGTGGGAATGATGAACATAGTACAGTTAGAGAAGACACACTTATCCATAACAGCAGATATTTGAATTCCTTACTGCTGCAGTAGCCACACCCACCCTTTACCCACTTAGTATTGTATATAGTTTCTGTTGCAAAATAATGTGTTGGTTATTTCTGGTTTGTTTAGTTCAGGATGAGTAAGCCACTACTTAATGTTTAGTTAAGAAAGTACTGAAGACTGTCCACTTTGACAGCTGATTTTCCCTCTTCAAGACTGACCAATCAATAGTCAGAGTGGAAGTTTGAGAGGGAGCCAGAACCTTTGGAATCTGGCCGTTTGTTTTGCCTTGGGCAAGAAACAACTCCTATAGTGTAAGCTACTGCAAGAGAGTGGAATTCATCCATCTACTTTTATGGGTAAATGCATCTTACAAGACTGTATTTTTTATACTGATTTTTGTAAACTAAATTTCTATTAAAATCTGAGCTACTTTACAGATAACAGCTTCGGTGCATATTAAGATCACTTATTCCATTAACAGCAGAAACTTGCACTTTGTAGAGAAGTTAATATGCACTGCCTTCTGAGAAAAAAAATGGATGCACAAGCAGTGTTAAACAATAGGTTAAGAAGCATGGGCAGAACCTCAACAGCTGTACATTTTATCAATTTCATTACTTTCCAATAAATATACATAACTGCAATATACAAGAGAATGACATGTAGAGACCACGCGACTTAAAAGGCAACAGTACTTACCCTGCATTCCAGCAACATTTGCTAATTATCTAGCAGTATTGTTTCCTTTTTGAATATGTACTTGCCTAGTAAGTTGCCCCTGTTTACTATTTCCACTAAAGGGATTTTTTTTGTTCTAAAAAAAGTTCTTTGTCATCTAACAAATTTTCAAAATTTTTTCACAACTGCTCAAAAATATCATTGGAAGGTCGCAAGGGGATATTTGCCTAAAAGCAGTGCCTTAAGGCACTAGACTCTTGTACCTCCATAGTATATAAGTCATAGAATCCCTCTGCACCTGCTTTTCACGAACAATTGCCTTCAAAGTTGCTATTCCTAGAAGATAAGGCAGATAACTGATTTTCAGTATTTGCCTTTCACTTCCCCTTAGTAATATCAAAACTTGAAAGTCACACTTCAAAACACTGTACTTAATCTATTTGACACAGACACTAATGTTTATGAAAAGAAATAGCTGTGAAAAAAGTAGTTGTCTGTCTTTTTCCCGGTAAGGGGTCGCCACAGCAGAACTCCGGTCCGCTAATGATTGGCAGTAGATTTTTACGAAATGCTGAGGTGCCAGCTCAAAGCCTAACCTTCAACGAAAGCACACCCATTTACGCACGCATGTCTTTTGAACGCTACCCAATTTCGGGGAGGACATGCAGACTCCACACAGAAGGCACTCCCAAGCCAAGCTGAGAATCGAACGGGACAACCTCTTGCTGTGAGGCAACAACGCTACCGCCGTACCACCGTGGCAAGTTCTGTGAAAAAGGTATGTTTTAAAATTAGCCAAAAACCTATTTTTTTTTAAATTAGCCAGCATGTCCGCGGTGGTGGTGCTGCGGTAGCGTTGTCACCTCACAGTAAGATGCTGTCCGGTTCGACTCTCAGCTAGAGCGTCTTCTGTCTGGAGACATGCGTGAATGGGGATACCTTCGTTGAAGATTGTGCGTCAGGGCTGGCAACTCGGTACGTAAAAATCAACTGCCAATCATTAGCGGACTGGAGTTCCGCTGTGGCGACCCTATCCAGGAAAAGCCAAAAGACATAACAACATGAGTCATGTGACAAATGAGGTTTGGGACTTGCTAGCAAACTTTAGAGCAAACAGTATTTATTTTCCCCCTTTTTAGGAGGGTGGCTTAATGGTTAAGGTGTTTGCCTTACAAACACAAGGTGCAGGGTTTGAGTCTCACAAGGGATAATTGGCTAGGCTTAAAATGGCTCGCAAGGGCAGTTAGCTTAGTACTAAACTATGAACTATGAACTATTTATTAAGTAACTCCAAAAAGGTTTATTTTTATAAACTTAAAGTAGGCTAATATTTGTGGCCAGCTTCTTATTTGCAAATAGTTCATGTTTTCATTTTTACAATAGTATTATAACTTAGAGATAAAAAGAAACATAAATTTATATGAATTTTCAGCTTTATTATGCAGAAAAGAAATAGCTAACATTTGCAAATGACATATGCAATCAGCAATATAGTTAGGTACATAGGCAGTGTAACTTCTGAAGTGATCATTTTTAGATGCCAGGAGTAAATTTGTACAGACAGAAGGTAAGCTGAATTTGTGAATGTGAGTCATGTGACCTATATGGTAATGGCCTGAAGAAATACATGAAGAATAAGTACAGTTACAATATTGATAACTGCAAAGAGTTAGGAGGCTACATCATTTAATGTGAATCCTTAAGCGCACTTTCTGAGGATAAACTTTACCATGGTGTTGCTATAGTTCATTGTCAGACAACATAGTACTTTGGGTCACTGAGAATTCTGAAAATACTATAACTTGTTTGTATTGTTCCTGTGTAATACATTCCTTTCACAGGTCATTTATGAAGCAATTAACACTTAAAAAGCCCAAGAACAAAAGAATGTTTCAGTTGTGTGAAAATCCTTGATTCTTGATTGCCTTGCTTCCTGTCTGGTCCTTGAGCTGTTTTGAAGTAAGTCTAGGTCAAAGTTTATCACTGATGTCTGTGAACAGGAAGGATGTTTTTAAAGGAAAATAATATCATCAAAAGTTACTAGGCTATTGTCCCTGAGGCCCTTACAAGCTAGCTAAGAATTTAGGCCATGTTCCAGCAAGTCAGCACACAATGCCACTGTCCAGCAGGGACACAGGTTAATCCCAGGGGTGTATTTTCTGTTCCCCATCCAGTTAAACAGGTTGTGCTTAAAAAGGATTAATGAGGTACTATGCTTGATGTGGATCGGGAGTCTATTCCACAGAAGTGGGAGTCACAGACCAGGTTGAGGTCACGTGTGTGGGTTACTCAAGTGGAGCTTGACATGTGGATATGCAGTAGTCCCATCAAGGTGGGGTCTGAGATTGCTTTGTATGCCAGACAGATGTTACCTCTGAGGAGTCTGTAGGAGACTGAGCAGAGGGATAGGGCCTTTCAACTGTCTGTGCGGGGTAGATGTTTAAGGCTCTGGATTCTCCTGGTGAGGAACCTCTGTAGTCTCTCCAGCTGCTGCATGTGCTTTGTGAGGTACATGCTGAAAGGGACATTGTACTCAATAATGGGTCTTATAAGGGAAGAATACAAGGATGGTATGACCACCATGTCCCTGGATGAGATACCCTTACTAATGAGGTGGGCTATGTAGAAAGCTTTCCTTACAACAGAGGCAATATGGTGGTCAGAAGTCAGTTTGCTATCAACCTGGGTGCCCAAGTCCCTCATGACTAATTCCATGCTTAGGACCTTGTTATTAATCTGATAATTTGTGGGGACATTACTCTTAACAAAGAGGATGATGATGCATTTTTTGGCATTCAGTTTAAGGCCATGTTTCTGGTACCAGTCATATGTTTGAGTGAGACCCTCTTGGAGGATGTCCACACCACTACATGAAAAAAAAAAATATATATATATATATATATATATATATATATATATATATGAGAAATCTACTCAAAATAACATCTTTTTTCTAAATATATTTATTTGGAAGTGAAGAATTGGTAAAAACAAAAGCTATAGTAATGTTTTTTATTCAGCTGTTGCTGACATATACTTTCCTTAGATTTTACCGAATGTTAATAGTTTATGCTGTAGTATTATTAACTCTAACTACACATATTAATGGAAAAAAATAAAGTTAGATGTTTGTTACTGATTAGAACTGTTTAAAAGAATTAAGAAGAATGAGAAAATTGCAGAGAAAATTGGTAGCTTCTGTGTGTTGTGAGTTGTCATTTTCACATGCTGTAATCAAATCCTAATGTCAGGATGTAGAGCTTATTTCAGAATAGCAGTTCACAATGTCTGAAAGCACACTGTCAAATTAAAAAAGCAGGAATTGCTTTATATATAGTCAAGATTGCTTGTAATAATAGAACTAATAAGAAGAGTAAACATCTTATGAATAATACACAAATAGACAAGGAATAAAATATTTACTATGTAAGATTAATAAAAGAGCACTATCAGTAAGTTAAAAAATATATACACATACTATAATTTCTAACAGAGAGCTAATGATTAAATAGCTTTTTGATGGGAGAATTTAGAAATGCAAGTTGTACAGAATAAGGAATAATATTATTGGGCTAATAACACAGAAAAATATATTTAAATAACAAGCTGATTATCAGAAAAATGTGCATTACATATACCTGCATGTGGCAGAAATGTGAATGTACAAGATCACATATATTTTACATAGAAAATCATATAAAATATTTGATATCCTGAAAACTGAAATATGAAGCTTGGTCATGTGAACTTTGAAGTTTTTTTGCATATTGTATGTTGTTAGAGTCATTAAGACTACATGAGATAACTCATTTCTCAAGTCAGAGCTGAAATTTTGAGTGCCATTTTGTTAAATCAGTACACCCATTTAGATAGCAAGTAAATTTGATTTTTCAATATGTTTGAACACGGAATGGGAAAATGAGATTTGAATTAAGCACACTGCAACTTTTTAATACAATATAGGCTGCAAATGCTTTTTTTGACTTCATAGAAATACAAATAGGCGAAAAAACTCTCAGAGCCACACAAAATAAATGTTAGCGCTTCCGTTTACTAGCATAAACAAACTTCTTCAGACAAAGTACAAGCAACACTGCTTCATTAAATACAAACAATTAATTACATTACCAACAACTAAATTGAATTACATGCCCACATTTAATGGGAAAAAGTTGAAAAAAAAATAAAAAAATATATATATATATATATAGAGAGAGAGAGAGAGAGAGAGAGAGAAAGCTCAATAAAAACATTTCTACACATGAAATGCAGACTTTAACATAAACATCTCAACTAAATATTAAACATTGCATAATTTCCGAAAGTGCATATAAAATTCTATAAAAGCAAACTTTTAAAAATTATAAATGCATCAATATAATAAATAAAATAAATGCATAACCTAGAAAGTCAGAATTCATCTTTCAAGGGATTTCAATTTAAGAATACATTTAATGGAAAGAAAGACACTGAGGCCCACGGGTGCATGTGCTTTGAGCCTAAATTGCCAAGCCAGCTCTTTCTCATCCAGTCTTAAAGACCAGGGTCCGCCCCTACAATTCTCTCCTATTTTGTCAATGGCACAAAACAGAAATTGATGTGTAGGGAAAGACATTACATGCCTAGCCAAAGCATTGTTTAAATTCAATTTATTCATGTCATAAACATGCTCATAGATTCTCTGCTTCAAACACTTTTTGGTCTTACCAACATAGAAAGCAGAACAACCTTGGCACAAAGCTATCCCAGCAATCAATCCACAATGTTTTGAATTTGTCGAATGTCAGTTTGTCTTGTGATCAACAGTTTCTTTTGAATAAAGGGCTCAATTTTATACCTGGCTTTTTTTACTGGTGAGTATCGTATAGTTACAGATATTATCAGTTTCTGTCGAAGTTTAAATCTAAAGTTGTTTTTTACAGATGATAAAACTCAAAGATCTAATGAATTTAGATTTGGCAAATCTAATTTTCAGCCACCTATGAATAAGCATGTGTCCATCTTTATGCAGTCTGTTTTCAGGGACCTACATTTCCAGAATCTAGGATATACCATGATGGGACATAACCTCTCACAGCCAGAGAATACTGCCCTTCAACAGTTACGTAACAACAAGGACATTGTCATACTATCCGCAGACAAAGGTGGGGCTGTGGTGGTTCAAAATATTAGTGATTATCTGCAAGAAGGTTTATCACAATTATCCAACACGGCATGTTATATGAACATGCCCATTGACCCTACGCCGAATTTTAAAAAAGAAATTGATACATTTTTGAACCTAGCATGTGAGGAAGGTATTATCACCAAGAGTTGTGTCTCTCAACTTTCAGTTAAGGACCCTCGAAAGCAAATTCTTTATTTATTACCCAAAATACACAAATCATTAACCAATCCTCCGGGTAGACCAATTGTTTCGGGTATCGGATCCCTAACTGAACCCCTGTCAGCTTTTCTGACACATTACCTTAAACCACTTTTGAGTTTGGTCTGGGCAAGGCTGCAGGATACCACACAGTTCCTCAAAATTATCGAGGATACACAATTGGAGCCAGGGTGGTTAATGTGCTCTTTAGATGTTAAAGCATTATATACCAGCATACCACACTGGACTGGTTTACAAGCTCTCCAATATTGGCTAGATAGAGCTGGATTATACACACCAGGGTTTAACACATTGCTTATTTGCATGACAGAACATGTACTCTGTAAAAATGTCTTCTATTTTCAAGGCCAATGTTACTGGCAGCTTCAAGGTACAGCTATGGGGGCTTTCTTTGCTCCCATCTACACCGATTTGTTCATGGCATTTTTGAGGAATGTATGATCTATGATGATTCCCATAATATATATTTGTTGGAAATGGACATTTGGCGTAGGTACCTGGATGATTGCTGGATGGTATGGCATGCGGATGCTGGATATTTGCAGGAATTTGTCAAATATTTAAATGACAACATTTGGGGTATTGAATTTTCTATTACTTCTGATTTACAAACCATCAATTTTCTGGATGTGACTATATCTAGGTAACCAGACCATACTTTGACCACCCGAGTATTTCGCAAGTACCCCCAATATAACACTTTACTTCATGCTACAAGCATGCACCCACGCCATACCATCAGGAACATCCCAGTGTCACAATTTATGCGTATGAAACGCCTTAGTTCCAACCAAACAGATTACGATGCTGCCAGTCTTGATCTTTGTCGCAGATTTGTTAACAGAGGGTATAAACTTGAAGACATTAACAATGCATGGACACGATCATCCCACTTGAATAGAAAAACATTGTTGGATTACAGGATTCCACCAGAAGAGTCAGGAACTTCTACTATTAGGTTTATTACCACATATGGCAGGAATTATCATGCTGTTAGGAACATCATAAACAAACATTGGAACATTCTTTTGGCCAATGAACAATTCAGAAGCTTTTTGGGAGAACAATGCCAATTCTCATACAGGAAAGGGAAAACATTGGGTTCCTTATTTTCACATTACAAACATATTGGAAGTGGAGGAGCTATTCATAAACAACTAACTATAACAGGACATGAGTAATTGGGTACTGTTCCATGTGGCCATTGTGGATTTTGCAAACTGATTACCAAGACCAAACACTTTTCTAGTCGTAACACCAGTATAGTCTATGAGTGTAAAATATTTGGCAATTGCAGCAGCAACTCGGTGGTCTATTTGGCCTCATGCCATTGTGGGGCATTTTATGATGGCCAGACTTCAAGGCCATTAAGAACACGCATAAATGAACATCGCAGTGATATTAAAAATAAGAAGGAGACTAATGCACTATATAGACATGTTTCCAAACATCAACAAGCCCAGTTTAGGTTCATGATCATTGACAGAATAGTTGGTGACCGTAGCAACACACTAGGGTGGCACGGCATATTGGATCACAAGGAGAAATACTGGATTATAAGGTTGGGTGCACTCTTTTCACCTGGACTCAATGATCATCTTTAACCACTCTCTTATGAGGAACAATGTACATACTATTTATGAGCATTATGTATGGTACATTTTTTCATTTTGAAATATTGTACATACATGTTGGAATATCATAGTAAATATATGTTTAATATATATGCATTATTTCAGTAGGTAGGCTAGTACCTACTGGTGCATCGTTGACAACACAGTGTCTATTGATATTTCATGTTTGGATATATTTTGTTTTTATAAAAAAATATATATGAGCAAATGTATATATTTTTATTTTATTTTTATTTTTTCTGTACTCAGCGCTTGTGGTTTTTTAAGGATGAACTATTTCTATTTTTTCATTACAATAGACAAGCTTGGTCTCACAGATTTACCATATTCTGGATTTTCATGTATTATTCATGAGTATTGGCTTATCAGCGTGCTCATTGGTAAGCCAAAAGTATTTATTTGCATGTTTAGTTGTACCTATTCATGTCTGTTTTTTCCAACACTGAAGAAGGCATATTTTTGCCGAAACCAGTCTATTATTTATTTATACTATTAAACCGCTTCATCTACATATTGGGCTGATTTCATCTGTTATTTTTGCTGGCCAACTGTGTTTGTTTGGTATTTGGTCTGGCCGCGCATCACCTACGGGCATAGCATTTGGTTTCTACAAAGCTAAATATACCACTTTGCTAGATTCACAATTAAATTTACTTTTCAAATAAAACCTCTTATTCCAAACAGTGAATGATTTAATCACAATCATGTATTTACAAGAACGACACTTACCACATTTCACCATCCCACAATGGAATGAATTCGTGACCATGAAACTTTCCAATTTAAGCTTCAAATTACAACCCTTCCTAAAAATAATTTTTGGTAAGTCACCCAACTTATTCCAATACAAGGGTCCTCCAAAAGGAAGCACCAATTTTTATTTAAAATCACCTTTAATAATGGCGCGTCCATTGAAAAGGTTGTAATGAAGCTGGTAGTTATAGCCACATCCGTACCAGGGACTTCAACTCTTAGGGCTGCTAAGGGGGAATCCCCCGCAGAGGAATCATTACTAATTACATGTTTATTAGATTGAAAATGCAGGGGTTCAGACCTCTTATCATTGTGTGCGTGAAAGTCAATTACCACACTGTTCTCAGGAAGTAGGGAAAATGTGGTAGGTGTCGTTCTTGTAAATACGTGAATGTGACTAAATCATTCACTGTTCGGAATAAGAGGTTTTATTTGAAAAGTAAATTTAATTGTGAATCTAGCAAAGTGGTATATTTAGCTTTGTGCCAAGGTTGTTCTGCTTTCTATGTCAGTAAGACCGAAAGGTGTTTAAAGCAGGGAATCTATGAGCACATTTATGACATGAATAAACTGAATTTAAACAATGCTTTGGCTAGGCATGTAATGTCTTTCCCTACACATCAATTTCTGTTTTGTGCCATTGACAAAATAGGAGAGAATTGTAGGGGCGGACCCTGGTCTTTAAGATTGGATGAGAAAGAGTTGGCTTGCAATTGAGGCTCAACGCACATGCACCCCTGGGCCTCAATGACTTTCTTACCATTAAATGTATTCTTAAATTGAAATCCCTTGAAAGATGAATTCTGACTTTCTAGGTTATGCATTTATTTTATTTATTATATTGATGCATTTATAAATTTTAAAAGTTTGCTTTTAGCGAATATTATATGCACTTTTGGAAATTATGTAATGTTTAATATTTAGTTGAGATGTTTATGTTAAAGTCTGCATTTCATGTGTAGATATGTTTTTATTGAGATTTCTCTCTCTCTCTATATATATATATATATATATATATATATATATTTTTTTTTTCAACTTTTTCCCTTTAAATGTGGGCATGTAACTCAATTTAGTTGTTGGTGATGTAATTAATTGTTTGTATTTAATGAAGCAGTGTTGCTTGTACTTTGTCTGAAGAAGTTTGCTTATGCCAGTAAACGAAAGCGCTTTCTTGTGGCTCTGAGAGTTTTTTCGCCTATTTGTGTTTCTTTGACTTCATAGAGATAGCAAGGCATTCTCTATGACTTCAGTATTGTATACCTTTTTATGAATTAATTTAACAAAAGGATTTTTAAATATTTTGATATTTATGATATTAAGAATGTTACACAATTTTAAGATATACACTTGTACTTTTAAAATTAATTCAGAGCTTTTGTTAGATCTGTAAAATACATATATATGTTTAGCATGGTAAATGTGCAGGTGCATTGATTTTTCTTGTGTATAATAGTTTAGCATGATAAGATTAACGGTTACCTGTAAGTTTACAGATATCTTTATCTCTTCAGGTTCCACTACTTATTCATTTAGAGATTTAGTTATTATTATGTTGAGTGAGTGAATAATTTGGGAATATTTAATAGATAATGTATACTACTGTTGCATACATATGTAAATGGTACACCATTTGTTGGATTATTTAATATGTGTGATTAATAGAAGAGGTTTATGAAACTTTTATGTAGTAATGCAGGGAATAGTTTTAAATGGTAAAATATCTAACTAAATTAATAGTCTCTTATTATTTTAACTTGTATATAATACTATATTAAATATTTGTAAATCACAGTAGCTTTTAACTAGATTTCTTTATGAATGTTTAGGTATTTGTAGGTAGAGAGATAGTATAGTAGTTTGTCAGTTTGATAGGCAAACTAGGAACCTTGGTATTCATGGTAGGTTGTGTTTTATTAGTAATATATTTACTTACAGTTATAGACTTTGTCACTCGTCTGGTCAGGATAAAACAGAGAAACATTTGCTGGTTCTTTTCAAGCGGCTTTATTATACACAGACAGATGAGGAATGAGGCTTAGTAACTTAAACTTAAATAAACTTATAAACAGACTGACTACCATACTCATACATGTTAACACTCTGGCTGTTCTCTCAAAATGGCACTGCTGCCTGCACGTGCTCACTATTTATATACACGTGCCACACTTGGAAATGCTTCTTAAAGTTATAGCACACACACTGTTCTACATCCTCCCTCTTTGAGAAATAGCTCATGCATTAATGACAACATTGATCAACATGCAATTGCACAGAAGTAGTTCTTTGACATGCAATTATACAAAACTACTTACACATAAACCATCATGTCCAGGTTGCTGTGCATTTCACACTGGGTCTGGAAATGCGACCAAATCATGTGACATAAAAATTAGAACTAGGTCTAGCAACAGAGACTGGCTTTATTGAATGTTCAACTTTGGCAACATCTGGGACATCATCAGGATTGGAAGTAGGTGTTGAGACATGTTCTTCAGTAGGAACAATGTCAAGATTGCTCTGAGATCTACAGTCTGTATCACAGGTACAATACTGCAATATTGATTCTGACACAGGAAGGAGATGTCTATGGTTCCTTATGTAATCTGAACCTCCTGATTCAATGAAGTAGGGTCTCGGCTTGGTACATATACCTGTCACTTGACCAATCTGGTCAAAACCTTTTGCCATTTGTATCCTCACTGTCTCCCCTTTCTTCAACATACTAAGGGATCTGCTCATTTTAGTATAACTGGACTTCTGAAAAAAAAGCGTTCTGAATAGTTGGGCTTTGATTGCTCTGTTGTTTTTAGCTTTAGGCACCAACAAGCTGGAACTGATAGGCAAGGTTGTTCTGGTTGGTCTAGATAGAAGTCTCTGAGCAGGCGAGCCAAGGATGTTATCACAGGGTATATTTATGAGACTGAGTAAATTCAAAAAGACATCAATATTGTCACACTTTGACTTCTCTAGCATTTGCTTTGCACTCTGTACTGTACACTCAGCCAGACCATTTGACTGTGGGTATTCCAGACTGCTAATAATATGAACAAAGTCCCATTCTTTTGTAAATTTCTGAAACAATTGACTAGTAAACTGGTTACCGTTGTCAGAGATAACTTTATGTGCACTATCATGGAGTCAGAAATGACATTTCAACTTAGTAATAAAAGTCATCCAAAACATAAGCATACTCTGAGAAGATAGCATAGGTGAAACTGGAACTAGGACATTTGCTAACATGATGGACTTCTTTGGTAAAGGAAAGCAGTTTCATTCTCAAACTGTCTCTGAGACCTAACAGTGACTGCATAGATCTTCGAGACTACATAGAATTGCAAGCTATAGCTGTTCCCAGCCAAATAACATGAAAGCACTACTGAGCCTTCGGTTTGAATTTCTTCACCTCCATAAGCAACACGTTTCAGACAGTTAGCCAAATTAAGTTGCTCATCAGCTCTCACTCTTGCAAATGTTTCTGCTGACATAACATTACACTTTGAACCAGTGTCTACTTTGAGTTTCATGAGTTTACCATTAATCGGGATAGTACAAAATACTTCATTCTTTGCCAGCAAATCTACTGCATTAATCTTTTCAGCAACCACTGGAATACTATCTACATAGAAAGTAGGGTTGCAGCTTTCTACATGATCAACTTTCTTTTTTATGTGATCCTTCTTTATAACGGAGTGTGGTTTGCTTGACTTGCAAAACTTTTGAAAATGGTTCAATTTCTTACACTTGTGGTATTGCTGCCAAATGCTAATTACTTTTCTCTTTTAGACCCATGATTGGCACCACAGTTATGACATTTGACAATAAAACTTGACTTGGGTTATGCTGACTCACCCTTGCACTGCACTGAGCATATCCATTTTACTGAGCTAGTCTTAGAACTTGCTGGAAAGCCACGGGCTCTCCCTGGAGATCCTGCAGGGGCTGCAGCTGCCATGTGCTAAGGCCTGTTTCTGCTAGCCACGTGCTGCATGCTGTCTACATTTGCTCTGGAACCTGCTGAAACCATGCTTTTATCACTTGCAAGCATACTTGTGTGCCTTTCTGTGAGCTCATGGATTTAACAAATCTCAATAGCTTTGCTCAGCATTAAATCACTCTCACAAAACAAAATCTTTCTCACTGCAGCATTATTAACATGACACACCAACCTGTCCTTTATCAGCTCACCTTTTAAATCACCAAACCTGCACATTTTAGCTTTATTTCTCAAGTCAAGTAATGTAAGCTGCAAATGTTTCACCTGGATTTTAGTCTTTTGCATAAAATAGGTGCCTCCCTAATGTTACATTTGTCTGGGGGGTTGCACATTTCTCTAAATTTACATTTTAAGCACTTGGGGTACTCCCTTGATTCAGCCGGTAGAATAATAGGATGGTTTCCCCCTAGTCTGCATATACTGCTGGTGCATCCACAAATGAACGCTCTCTTTCAATAGCCTCTGACCCTGCTAAGTTAAGCAAAATTAATACCCTGGTACATGCATCTTTGTCAGAAAAATCTGCTTGTATGAAAATATTGTATTCCTGCTCAAATTCTCTCCAATTTTCTGTAATATTATGATCAAATACAAGTGGACTTGGTCTGCAAAATGCCTCTGCTATATTAACACACACTAGTAAAGGCTTTAGCAATGATGTACGAACATACACTTATATATATATATATGCCAGAAATTCATGTCAGTACTTGTAACTATGCCCAATAATGCAATAAGCCTCTGAAACAACTGTATTTTGCAAAATAAGTCTCAGTGGCACAAGAACACTTTTTAATTCACTGTACTCTGCAAAACCACCTCTTATCAGTGTAAGAAACATTTCAAAATGACTGCACTTTGCAAATAAACTGGGCAGAAGAAACTCAGAGTAAGAAACATTTCAAAATGATTGAACTTTGCATATAAACTGTATACAGCACACTGAACTCTTCCAAAACAGCTGTACTTTGCTAAATAACTCTGTACAGTGTAAGAAATACTCTGAATGGTGGCACTCTGAATAAATGTCCACAGCTCAAGAAACTTTTTGAAATGGTTGTATTCTGACTGCAATTCATGAAATAGTTGTTCTTTGCACCCAGTAAATACTTCTGAATACATGTACAGTAATAAAGCACACACTACAAGAACTTTACACACTCTGAGACACTTTGAACAACTTTAGTTAGGCTTTGAATAACTTTAGTCAATGCAAAATAGTAGCTCATACACAAATATAGTCATTTGTCAGAAAACATGCAGTCACCTTGCTTTACTTATACTTAATTTGCCCTTTTTATTATATTCATTATGCCAGTTTAACCTCTTTTCATGCTCATTATACTTTTCTTGTGCTCATTTTATAATAAGCATGCTCATTTTAGTTTAAACATGCTTGTTATGCAACTCTGAGCCTCTTATGAACTTTTCTGGTAATTTTATCAAATATAGGTTCATAGGTTGGTACTAGGCTATCAGCCCTAGGGCCTATACAAGCCTAGCCATAACAATTCCCTGGATATTTCTTCCCATAATATTTACTTCCCTGGACCCCTGTCTAGCAGGGTGGCTGACATGATCCCTGGGGTGAATCTCCTATCTCCCATCCAATCATCAAGGTTCCTTTTGAAGAGGGCCAAGGAGGTGCTCTGCTTGGCATGTATGGGCAGTCTATTCCAGAGTATGGGGAGTCTCTGGGTCAGGAATGTATCTCTCCAGCATGTTTTGTTCATTATGATGACAAGATTTAGATTCCTGGAGTGTGTGGCCCTGAGGGATTGGGATTTCTTTAAGTGGAGCATGTCCAACAGCTCAGGGTTTGACATGGCCTTTAGTGTTAAGCAGAGATCACCTCTGAGTAGACAATATGCCACAGAGTATAGATGGAGTTTTTTTAGATGATCAGCATATGGCAACTGCTTTAGGCCTCTGATTCTTTTAGTGAGGTATTTCTGTGGCCTTTCCAGCTGTTGCAGATGTCTAGTGAGGTACATACCAAATGGGACATTATACTCTATAATGGGTCTAATGAGGGATGAGTACAGTGGGACAATGACATCCTTTTTTCTGGATGAAAAGCCCTTAGTGATGAAGTGTGCCACATAGAAGGATTTCCTGACTGTTGTTGTGATGTGGTTATCAAAGGTGAGACCACTGTCCACCTGTGTCCCTAAGTCTTTCATCACACTTTCTGTGTTTAGTGTACTGCCACCTGTATAGTAATTCATGGGTACATGTTTTTTTCCCAAAGGGGATAACTATACATTTCTTGGCAGTAAGTTTGAGCCCATGGCTCTGGCACCAAGCATCTGTTTCTGTAAGACCCTTTCGTAGAATATCCACATAATTTGGGGATTCAATAATGGCTCCCAGTTTGCAGTCATCTGTGAACTTTGTTAGCCAGAATCCCTTATTGTTGGCCTGTACTTCAGAGAAATAGATGCCAAACAGGAGCGGTCCCAGGACTGAACCCTGAGGTACTCCACTTGTCACTTGTCTGGAGCTGGATTTGGAGTCAGATACTTTTACAGTCTGGGTTCTGTCAGTAAGCCAGTTGGCAACCCATCGAGTGACATAGGGATTTATGCCCAGCTTAGTAAGTTTATCTATGATTCCAGAGTGGGGTAGGCTGTGTGGACTGCCTTACCCTTGTCCACAGCTCTGGAGACTGATTCGAAGAAGTCAATCAGGTTCAGGAAACAAGAGCGGCCCTTCACGAACCCAAACTGGCTGGGATCCAGTGTTTGATGGTTGCCAATGTCTTTGTTTATAAGTTCCATGATAATACATTCCATGTCCTTGCAGATCAGGCTCATCAAACTGATGGGACTGTAGTTCCCGGGATCCAAGGTGGATCCCCCTCGTGGAGTGGGATAACTGTAGCTGTGCACCACTCAGTGGGCACAGAGCCTCAGGTGAGGCTATGATTAAACATGACACTTGAGGTGCCAGTTCATTTTGTAGTTCATTTAGTACACAACCCAGGATGTCATCTGGTCCCATGGATGCTGTATTCTTAGTTTCGGAGAGTGTGGTTTCTACCTGTGAGGCCATGTTTATCAGAATTTGCCAATCTTTTGGTATTGAGATGGGCCCTTTAGGGGGTGAGAAGGGGTGAAGTTGGCACTAAATTGATATGCCAGGATATTGGCAATATCCTTGGGATCAGTATATTTAATGCCATTATGTTGCAGTTCAGAGCAGATCTGAGCATTGCCATTTAGATTCTTGACATAACTATAGAATGCCTTGTGGTTGTCTTTGGAATCTTTGGCAATTTTATTTTTGTAACTAGCTTTTGAGGATTTTATGAGGGATCTCAGCTTCTTACTGAGGTTGGTAAGGGAGTTTTTTGCATCCTGGGATTTTCCTCTTTTCTGCAACAGTTTCTTCCTTCTGTTGTATAGTTTGTTTATGGCAGGGGACCACCAGATTGGCTTCCATTTTTTGGAGGAGAGCGTCTTGGTTCTATTTGGGATGGCACAATTCATGCACAAGTGGATGTGCTCATGCAGTGCCTTAGTGTAGGATTCAGCAATCAAACTTTCAGATCCCGTCTGCATGGGTTCCATAAAGTTTGTCACTTCTGACTTGAGTAGCATGAAGCTGGCTTTGGAGAAGTTTTTTATGGTGGTTTTTACTGGGGCGTGGGGGTGGGATGTGGATGTCAAGGGTGATTTGCTTATGGTCAGAACTGATCAATGGGGGGTGACCACTGGTGTAGAGCATCTATCTTGCATGTTGGTAATGACCAGGTCTAGGATATTGGAGCCCCTGGTGGGACAATGGATTAGTTGATCCAGGGCATTGTAATTTATGAATTCCAAGAGCCATTGGGAAAAGGTGTTGGTACCCGAGTAGTTTTCCCAGTTAATGGTAGGGTAGTTGAAATCACCCAGTATTAGGGTGTTTGGTTGTATCTTAATATTTTCCAGTATATTTAGAAAGGTGTAGTGAGAATCTTGGGGCATGGTGGGGGATCTGTAGCAAGCTACAATTTGGATTGCAGTCTTACCTAGTGTTAGTTGCACCTGGAGAATTTCAGATGCATTGTGTTTGGCAACTAGCCTGGAGGTGTGAATATCCTTGGTGAATATGGACACTCCTCCACCTTTAGTGTTTTGGTCTTGGTTTGGTGGCTGAAAAGTGTGGTAAGAGTTGTAGCCTGGTATTGCAGGGGCACTCTCTGGAGCCTTGAACCAGGTCTCAGTTACTGCACAGATATCGATGTTCTCCATTTTTAGGAGTGCCTCGAGAGAGAGTGCATTTTGAGGTTTAGACTTCTAGCATTGAGTAGCATTACCTTCAGATTTTGCATGCTTGTATCTGTTATGGTGGTGGTTTTGTCCCTTGAACCTTGCCTAAAAAAGGCACTATAGGGGTGGCAAGAGCTTTAACCAGTAACCTGAATCCCAGGGGTGACAGGTGCAGACCATCTCTGGCAAAGCATTGTGGTTTGTTGATCATGTCTTCCCAGGCAGACAGATACTAGATCCCCTTTGAATGACACCAGAAGCTTAGCCAGTTGTTGAAGTCAATCATTTTGTTCTTATACTATGGTATCATTCTGGGTCGAAGGCAGGATGCTACTCAGAGCTAGGGTCATACCTGCCTGGGCCACATGATCCGAGAGCTCTTCCATGTCTCTTTTCATGTAGTCCAGGGAGGTACATCTCAAGTCATTCACTCCAACACGGACAATGACAGAGTCATATTTGTACTTGTTGTGGAGTGACTTGAGTGCATGCGTTATGTGGCAGATTCTGGCACCTGACAGGCAGCTGACTGTAATTTTCTCCTTGTTCAGCCTGGTGAGTGTAACATCAGTGTGCCGTACTATAGAGTCATCTATGACTAAAGTGTTGGGCACATTGTCTTGCCTTAGGGGCTGTTGTTAGATGGCACACTGGTGTTGTGAGCTATGTGTCACTTTGGTTGTGACTGGTGTTTGTTTGCGTTTCAGCTTCAGAAGTCCTTGTTGGTTGGGCAGGTTAATGTTAAGGACCTCCCTATATGTGGCTTTAGTGTTGCTATGTGTGGGTGTTGATGGTGAGGGTTTTGAAGGGCTATGTGTTGCTTGAGGTGTAGTGCAGGTGTTAACCTTCTCCCCTTGACTGTCTAGGACAATCTTGGCTGGAGGGAGCTTTGCTTCCAGTTTGGCTATGTAAGTGCATCTCTCGCAGGTTGTAGTGTTGGGTGGTAGGAGGAGAGAATTGTCTGTGTACATGAGGCAGTTGCTGCATTGCCCCAGTATGCCCAGATTCACCAGGTGGACAGGAGAAATCACCGGAAGCTGACCCTTGGACATGCCTGTTTAGATGCTTTTTTTGTAAAGTACAAGAGCTGTTTTCCCTTATCTTTGCAAGGTACATAGCAATTATAGGCTGTTTAGTGCCTATGATTAATTTCTCCTTATTGACAAGTAGAGTTGAGTGCTTATATCAGTTTCAGGCTTCCTAGTGCTTTCCAGCAGGTTCTAGAGCAAGTGCTAGTCACAGGGGTTCAGATTTTAGTGCTACTACTGAGAAACCAGCTAGTTCTAAGGGAAAATTTGAAGTTCAGACTTTCTGGCACCTGGAATAGTTTAACTGTAGCCCTGCAGTGCTGCACAATGCAATAAATGTGCAAACACATGCATTTTTAAGCCAGAAAGTTGAACGGGACAGAAATCAGCCCAAAAAGGCTAATAAAATTACACTTTCAGAGCTGGAAACCACTCCTCTAGTGTTAGATAGGCAGTACAATGCTCACCACTCCCACTGGTAAGCAGTAGGACTTCCCTCTACCACAGCAAGGTCTGGATAGCTCTGAACACAGAAAATAAAGTCCTGAGACAAGCAAAGCCTGGGATCTGGACTATACTGGGTAGGAAAGGTGGGAAATGAGCAAACAAGATAGTTTTTTTGTTTTTTGGTTAAAACAGGCTAAACAATGCAATAATATAGTAAATAAACACAGAAAAGGTTGGCACACTTGAGTGTGTAGTCCTAAACAGTAAATGCAATTAAAACTCTACAAAATTAGCAATTTAAAACTTTTTAAATGAAGCAAGGTAAGTGCACAAATGAAAAACGATTTAAGAGGCAGTAATACAGTAGAATAAGTAGCTAGTCTACATATACAAATAAGTCTATATATTCAGAAAAGCAGCTAAAACACACTTAAACAATTCAGATGCAGTGCAACCTAGAGCACTTGAGTTGTAGCAATATTAAGGCAAATACAGTTTTAATAAATGCACTAAAATATACTCTATATTTCCAAAATGTTTGAGAAGCACAGTCAGACACAAGGAGATTTATTCATTTTTTTTCATAAATACGAACACCTTGTTTAATCAACAATGTGTTTTGTGCCTTGCTTTGATTAATAATATGTTTTGTGCTATTTATTTGATTAACAATGCATTCTGTGCCCTTCAAATGCTCTGTATTGTTTCTTTTATAAAATAAATCATTTGTGCAAGTTTTGTTTACCTGTAGTTCATTTCTGGCCCTTTTTTATATCCAATCTGCTCAGCATGTCTTCACTGTTAACTCTGTGCCTAATGGCTTGGAAAGGCAGTCTTCTAAATCCCAGTTCTGACACCATGTCACTCATCTGGTCAGGATAAAACAACAAACATTTGTGGGTTCTGTTCAAGAAGCTTTATTATATACAAACACATCAGGATTGAGACTTGGTAACTTAAACTTAAATAAACTTATAAACAGACTGACTACCACACTCATACATGTTAGCACTCTGGATGCTCTGTCAAAATGGTACTGCTACCTGCATGTGCTTGCTATTTATATGTATGTGCCACACTTGGAAATGCTTCCTAAGGATACATCACAGACACTGTTCTACAGACCTGTTTCTGTTTTTGTTACTTACAAGTTTTAGTAGTTTAGTGTGTAGAAAGGAAGATTCAGGAAACGTGGAATGTTAACATAGTGTTGGAGGAATGCATTAGAGTTTTATTTACAATTAAATGAAAGGAAATCATTAATGAGATATCTAAAGTTAAATACAGAAGACATTATATTCTTGCAAGAGACTCAATTGATAGATAAAAATATACAATATTTAATTAACTTAGGTTACAAAATGTTATCATCTGCTTCTTTTAACAAAAAGAGTGGAAAAGCTGCTATACTTTGGAGAAAATCTACTGCAATACCTAAGGGCATAGAATCCATTAATGATACCAAAGGAATGCATACCTTTGCAATAATGAAATATAATGGCAAACTCTATACACTAGCTAATTTTTACTGGATCCCTGCAATATGTGCAAGAGTGGCTAAAGATCACTTAAACTTACTACAATGTCATTGGAAGGGTATTAAATCCAAAGTGAAGAAAGCACCGAAAAGGAGTACACCAAGTACCATGTTCAGGATATTTTCAATTAGCACTCACTTTAATATAGAAAAATAATAAAAACATCCACATACATTAATGCTTAACTAATATCACAGAGTTTTCATGTTTTTTATCCAAAGACTTCATCAGATGCAACAAAGTGAATCAATCAAGGCCATTCCTTTTATACCATAAATCATTAAACATAATGAGAAAAATTACCTTTAATTAATTAATTAACTTCCTCTAATGAACAATCTAAACCTTAGTATGCATAAAACATATGTACACCTCATAACATATTTCTCCCTTCATTAACTCATGCAGTAAATAAATGATTAAGTAAATAATATTTGAACAGGTAGTGAAATGACCTTCACATGAAAATAAATATATTTGTGTTAAAAATAGTGAAAACTTCTTATAAAAACTTGGTATAAAAACATATTATTAAATAATATAAAAGCTCCCTGTACTGGCTAAACTACATATTTCAGAACATGCCAAAACATTAAAACACTGTATTTCCTATATTCCTGTATATTGCACAAACCATATATAAAATAATAAATAATTAGGATAATGTGAAAAATTTAATTTATGATGTTAGAAAAGAAGATATAGAGGGAAGAAAGGAGAGATTTAAACCAATTTTTGGTGATGGTACTTCAAGGCAAGGAAAAGACTGCCCACAAGGTAATTAGCAGGAAGAGAGTTTAGGTAAGGTTTTTATAACAGAATATAATGGATATGTAAATACTGTTAAAAACATAACACAAAAGGAATGGGACAGATTCATTGGTTTAACAGCCCTATTAAATATACCTAGGGAGCCTGTAAAGATTACTTATAAAAAAGCATGTAATTTAAAAAAATTATTAGAACAAGAACACAATAGTAGTAAAGATAATATGAACTTGAGAAAGAAAGGAACTTTTAAACATGGAAGTTGCTCCCAATGTGCATTTATTTTAAATAAAGAGAAAATATTTTTAAGTAGTAGGAATAGGTGTATACAAGGTACTAATTATTATAACTGCCATTCAGTAGTTTTAGTTTACCTTGAAATTTGTGGGGATGGGAAACTTTTTATGTAGGGAAAACTGAGCATAAGCTTAAAAAAGAATTTATGAGCATTACTATGATATACAAGCAAAAAGCCACGGTGGTGCAGTGGTAGCATTGTCACCTCACAGCAAGAGGTTCTCCCATTCGATTCTCGGCTGGAGCACCTTCTGTGTGGAGTCTGCATGTCCTCCCTGTGGTCAAATGGCGTTCGAAAGACATGTGTGAATGGGTGTACCTTCATTGAAGGCTGGGTGTCGGGCTGGCATCTCGGCACCATAAAAATCGACTGCCAATCATTAGCAGACCGGAGTTCTGCTGTGGTGACCCCTAACCGGGAAAAGCCGAAAGAAAAACAACACTATGCTATACAGACAAAATTTTGAAAATAATGCTCTATTTAAACATTCTAAAGAATGCGAGAAAGCTCAGTTTTCATTTTTTTGTGCTGGAAAAGGTGAAAAATTATACAGGAGGAGGCTATGGGAGGAAAGAATTGAATACAGGGAATTATGGTGGCAGATCACTCTTCAGGCAAACCTATTCCTTGGGTTGAATGAGAAATATATCTATAGCCCCCTTGTTAAAAATGAGGGCAGCAAAATTATGATGTTTAAATACACATAAATTATTCCTTGGATAACAAAATATGAAAAACACAATATATTTATCAGAACTTTAAGTGGTTACTTTCACATTATCATAATTGTTTATTATTTTATATATGGTTTGTGCAATATACAGGAATATAGGGAATACTGTGTTTTAATTTTTTGGCAAGTTCAGGAATATGTAGTTTAACTAGTAGAGGGAGCTTTTATATTATTTAGTAATATGCTTTTATGCCAGGTTTTTTTATAAGAAGTTTTCACTAACACAAATATATTTATTTTAGTATGAAGGTCATTTCACTACCTTTTCAAATATTATTTACTTAATTATTTATTTACTGTAGAAGTTAATGAAAGGAAAAATATATTATGAGGTGTACATATGTTTTATGTATACTAAGGTTTGGATTGTTCATTTTGGGGAGTTAATTGATTAATTAAATGTAATTCTTTCTCATTATGTTTAATGATTTATGGTATAAAAGGACTAGCCTTGATTGATTCACTTTGTTTCATCCGATGATGTCCTTGGATAAAAAACAAAAAAGTGATGATTTTAGTTAAGGGTTAATGTATGTGGATGGTTTTATTATTTTTCTATATTAAGGTGAATGCTGATTGAAAATATCCTGAATGTGGTACTTGGTGTACTCCTTTTTGGTGCTTTCTTCACTTTGGATTTAATATTTGCATTTAAGCACTGCCTCTATGTGTTTTATGGTTTATCATTGGAAGGATAGTTTAATTTTAGCAGGGGGTTTTAAATGCATATCTAGCATGAAAGATACAAGTGAAGAGAAGAAAGCTAAAATTCTGGCAACAGCTAAAGCACTAAAGAGATGAATTAGTAATAATAATAATTTACTTTACTTAATAGTAAAAGCAGAAGATAAGTCAATGTTCTTCACTCATTACTCTTATACACATGGGGCAAACTAGAATTGATAGGATTTATGCTTTTACAGATTTACTTAATAAAGTGAATTGTTTTAAAAGTATTCTTTTCCTTTATCTGATCATAATGCACTAAGTATTAGTATATTTATGGATATAAGGAATTTCAGATTATTTATAGAATCCCAACATATATGATGAAAATAAAAGCATTTAAGAGTTATCTTAAGGGACAAATAGAGGTGTTTTTTTATCTTTGAATGATAATAGTCAGGTTAGTAAAGTCATATTATGGGGCTCCTTAAAATGCATATTAAAGATAGAATGAGAAGATGGGCTAGTAATAAAATGAAAGAGTGGGATAAAGAGTTGTTAGAAATACAAACTTAACTACACAAAGTGAGGTTTGAACAACAAACAACTAATTAGATAATACTGAAGTCATTAAAAATTAATGACAAAATATCAATTAGTTTTTAACCCATGAAGTGGAGACAGCTTTAGAAAAAGTAAAATTAAAGAGTTATGCAAGGATTTAAAAAAATCTAAATATATTAGCTAATGGAAGTAAGATGTTGGGTAAAAAGGCACAAATCAGTAATATCTGAAGTTCTCACACTAATAAGCTTACTTCAGACATTGAGGAAATGCTTAATATTTTTAAAAAACTCCAAGTGGATCTTAATGAAGATAAAAATAATAATCTTGAGGATTAAAAATTGAGAAATTATTAGAAAATGTTACCAATAAACTTAATGACCAACAAATATCTTTGTTGAATAAGCCTATTGCCCTAATACAAGTGAAATAAGCTTAAAAAATGGAAAAATGGTAAAGCTCTAGGGCTAGATAGTTTAAGTATGGAATTAAATAGTCTGCTTCCATTAAATATTTTAGAACTACTGAATGACATTTTCAAGATAATTCTGACTGACAAAATAATCCCTCCCTCATGGAAATGTTCAATAATCTCACCTATACTTAAACAAGGAAGGGAAATAAGTTTGTTTCTTCATATAGACATATTTCTTTATCAAATGTAGACTATAAAATATTTAGTTGCATATTTGCTACAAGATTAAGAGATATAACAGTTTAATTAATAAAGATCAAACAGGATGTATAATCAATAGATTAATGTATGATAATATGAAAAGGGTAGTAACTATCTTAGATTTAGTAAAAGGAATGAGCAATAAATTGGCCCTAATTAGCTTAGGTATTAAAAGATCTTTTGATTCTGTAGATTGGAACTACTTGTTTAAAACATTAGAAGCATTGGCATTTCCAGAACAATTTATTGGAATATTAAAAAATCTGTATAGAGACTTCAAAGCATGTGTTAAAATTGGATCTTAATTTGTCAAGGATTCACTTTAATCAAAGGCACAAAGCAAGGGTGTCCCTTGTCCCCACTACTATTTGCATTAGTTATTGAACACTTAACTAATAGTATAAGAAGCAATGAAAACGTGATAGATTCTCACTTTACAATGACTGTCAATCTAAAATACAACTTTTTGCAGATTATTTTTTTACTAACTATGGGAGATTTAAATTATTCAATAGAAGAAACAGATGAGGAAATTGAAAAGTTTCAAGAATCAGCACTACTGACATGTAATAATAATAACATGGAATTCATAGTCAAATATTAGATGGTAAGTTTAAAAATAAATATAACTATAATTGGGAAAGAAAAGAACTACAATATTTAGGAATAAAAATCTATCAAGTAATGAGTAGGATTATTAATAATAATTTTGAAACAATAATTGAAGAAGTGTTACTTCATATTAAAAATGGAATGATTTTTTTTCACTTTTGAGGATAGGTTAGTACTTATAACCCAAGATTTTATAGATAGATAGATAGATAGATAGATAGATAGTTATATATCCAATAGCTTTAATATCTGACAAAAATATTTTAAAGAAAATGGAAAAAATATTAACTCCATTCTTATGGTATCACACAAACCCAGGAACTGCTTATAGAAATCATATAAGATTATGAGAGTATGGTAGTTTTAGCTTCCCAGATGTAGAATCTTATGCTATTGCTGCAAATTTTAACTCTGTTATGCTCTGGATAGAGTCAACTTACACTTGTCAATGGAAAACCATTCAGGAGCAAATTATACAAAATTCTTTTAAATTTATCAAATATGATAAATTATAAATACATAACATCGCTTTCATCTGGTTAATTAAATTTACCTTAAAATGAAATTCATTTCCGTCTTTGTATTCTGAATGCATTAAATAAATTCTTGAAACAGTTGCAAAATATGTTTTTAAAAGTCCATTAATATCAAAATGGAAATGTTTGTGCTTTCCCTTTGCAAATACCGTTAGATTTAAGGGAACTCAGAGCAATGTTAAAATTAATTTACCAAAAGGAATGGATTAGTATTATGGTCTGATTGCTTTGAAAAAGCAAAAGTTAAGTTGCCAGAATATTTAATGACATATTATAAGTTGGATGAATCTGTTAATCAGTTAATATTATCCATCAGTAGGAAATGAAATGAATTTGTAGATAATATGAGACAAGAGGAACAGAACACTATTTCCCATTATATGAATATATGAATGCTGTCATTGAAGGTAAATTGACCTACAAAGGAAGCTTGTCCAAGTTATATAAGTTAATTATAATTAATAATAATAATTTTGATGCAAACTTTAGGAATTTTAAGACAGTAGTGGATTGAGAGACTTAGTAGATGGTAAGAGTAAAATGTTTGTTACATAAATCAGTCAGTTCAACTTCTTCAAGTTTATACTGGAAAGTTTTTATGTGGAAATATATACATGGCATGTTTGTTACTCCCTATAAAGTCTCTAGGTTTAGTAAAATGACTTCTTCAGTTTGCTAGTGATATAGTAAAGATGTAAAAGCTAATTGGACATGTTTATGAATTATGGATAACTGAATGCATATTGGGAAGAGATAAGTATGTTTTAAGGGGTTATGGTCTGATAATTGTTCTTTAACTAGATGAATAATGCAAATAAATATTCCACTTCCCATATCTATAAAAGCCAAACAACAAAAATATCAGGAGTCTTTTAGCATTTGCTAGAAAAAAGTTATTACAAAAAGAAGGGAAATCAGACTCAGTTTCTACATTCAAAAATGCTTAAAATTAACAGCAGTACTATATAAAAATGAAACAGAATTAATCAGAATAAGATCTATAAATCATACAAAGAATTTTAGTGGTTGGGATAGCCTTGAAATGTTGCTGAAATACCAAGAATCTTAATTTGTTAATTGTATAAGATTACCTTGATGATTAAATGTATTCCTAACATTGTATAACAGTATGTGATGCTGAATTTATTTGTTTTGGTGTATATTGTAAATATGTTAAATTAATAAAACTTTTCTTAAAAAATGAAATAAATGTAGATAGATATGTGTGTATGTATGGATGGATTTAAATCATTATGGTGTAATGAATTCTCATATGACCAACTATAGAAACACAATTACTGTTACATAGTTCATACAGTGGGGAGGAACTAACTCAGTTACCATGCATATTTTCAATATGGTAAATTTACCTCCACATTCCTGCTTTACTAACTTTGAAATTGTACTTCCTTGGAATAAAGGGAATAATGATTTTTTTTCTCCTTAATCAGATATATTCTTTGCCATGACAGGTTTTTGACATCAGAGCTGCAATAAATAGAAAGCAGAGGCATTAGAGAATCCAAACCCTTCACACTTGGGGGGGGGGGGGTGGAGAGGGGTCAATATAAAGCCATCTCCAGAAAGTAGCTGTACAGTAAGGATTTTTTTTTCATATTTATTGTTACACATTCTGTTAACAACTGAATAGCCAATGAATCATTGGTTCAGTTCTAGTGTTATATAGTTATCAAAAGGTTCATAGGTTCATATGGGTATACTAGGTACTAGGCTAATGACCACTAGGGGCCTTTTAAGCCTAGATGACCTGTACGTGGTGATTTACTGACTGCCTCTGTCCAGCAGAGACATAGGAGTCAGTCTAGGTGTGAATTCCAAATTACCCATCCATTGGTCCATGTTGTGCTTAACTCATTCAAGCCTATAGTGCCTTTTCTTTATATTTCCAGTTAACACCCATAGCTCCTTATGTTGCTTAGACTTTTTTTTAGGTCTGGCTTCTTTAATGAAGTGACTCATCAGCTAATAATAGCAGTCTTGGAAAAGACAAGCACTTGATATTAAAATGACACTTAGATTGTTAATCTACAATGTCCTACAGTAGAGAAACTAAGCAGAATTAATCTTTGCCACTTATTAGTCACATTTTCATATTTACATTAATATTTTCATAACTTTTAGACCTACATTATGCTGATGGATATGGTGTAAAGTGCACATTGTGGGAGACAGGAAAATTCACTGTCATTGTCAATTTAGGTCACACTACACTGAAGATACCGCTAATTTGTTATTAATTATGAAAATTAGCAATATTTCCATATGTACCTAATACTTCAAAAACTGAGTAATTTACAAACTATTGTATGGCATGAGATGAAATCTTAAATGTTATTGAAGAACACTGTCATTGACCCTTGCACTGCAAGGTGCACATCTTGAGAAATATTCAGTGTTTTTATACAGTAATATATTATATCAGCAAAATGTAAATACATAGAATGCCTCTTCATCGACCCATTTTCAGTGAAAGCAAAACTCAGTCAACGATCGATACAGAAACATTTTTTCCACAGTAAGTAAGCAATGGGTCAATGTAATGATCGCATGAAAACAGAAAAATGTAAAATCCACCCTGGTTGGTGCTGCACCCCACACCCCTCCCATCTAAATATACCAACTCTGATATCGCACTGCAGTGGGTAAAAGGGCAAATTCCTGAAGATGGCCCAGTAGTTACTTACTGTGGGAAGTTTCGCTTTCACTGAAAATGGGTCAGTGAAGGGGTTTTCAATGAATTCACATTTTGCTGATATTATATAGAAGCATTTATACTGCTAATTATACAATTATGCATGTTTACATATTTCTATAACTGTCTCAATGAACATGTGCTCAGAGAGGAATTTCTTGTTATCATGTGAAAGCTTTTATCTGGATATCAAAAGTATTCTAAGAATATATGTATAGGCTGCACCATTTTCAAGTTAATGACAATTTGTGGAAGATTAGAAAAAATATAATTCATGGTTTGTGGGCATTAAATATGTGTAGGCTGCTAGAGGTGTGAAATTCCACACCACATAGGTGTTAATGAGTTAAAAAGGGATAGGGAGGAACTATGTCTCAAATGGATGTAGAGCCTGTTCCAGAGAATGGGAATTCTCTAAAAACATATCTGTCTCTCAACATGTCCTTTTTAGGTCCCAAGAAAAACTTAGGTCTTTTAATCTAGTAGTGCTGATGCTGCTTGTTTTGCAGATGTGCAAAAGGTTCATCAAAACAGGGTCTAGGGATACAAGCAAACCAAAATTAAAAACAAAGAAAAGAAAACTAGTAGGCAAAAACACGGTATAGTCCACTGATACGAAATTTATTGTGTAAGCACTTTCATGCACATAACTCCGTGTACTTCTTCATCTAAAGCGCTTACACAATAAATTTTGTATCAGTGGACTATACCGTGTTTTTGCCTACTAGTTTTCTTTTCAGGGTCTAGGGATACCTTGTATGCTAAGTAAATATCACCTCTCAGAAGTTTGTATGATGCAGAGTAAGGCCTTGAGGTGATCAGCATAGGACACTACATTTACTCCCTGTATTTATTTTGCAGGGAATTTTTGTGGACATTCCAGTTGCTGTATCTGTCTGGTCAGGTACATACCAAAGGGGGAATTATGCTCTGTGATGGGTTTGATGAGGGCTGAGTACAGTAGTATGATGATCTTTCTGGATCTAGATGCCATGCCATTGCTTATAAGTTGAGCAACACAAAAGGATTTTCTTAATACCTTGGACACACATTGGTAGAAGGATAGGTTACTATCCACATGGGTTCTCAGATTTCTAACCAGTGAATCAACTTTTAAGGGTGTTTTATTGATGACTTAGTTACTTGGGGTAGTAAACTTTCTAAATGTTACAATAATGCATTTCTTGGTGCTGAGGTTTTAAGCCATAGCTTTGGCACCGAGTGTTTGTCTGTATTAGATCTTCCTGAAGGGTATTCTCATCTTGGGGGGCTTTAATGCCTTTGACATTGGCTTTGACATCCAAGAAGTAGATGCCAAGGAGGAGTGGGCTCAACACAGAGCCCTGGAGGACTTCACTGGTGACTATCTTTTTTGTGGATGTGGCCTCACTGATTCTAACCTCCTAGGTCTTATCCGTGAGCCAGTTAACTATCCAGCATGTTTTAAAAGGGTTTGTACTTAGTTCAATAAGTTTGTTGACAATGCCCAAGTGGAATATTATATCAAATACTTTAGCCAGATCTAGGTATGCAGTATGCGCCATTTTCTATTCATTCATTGCCTTAGTGACCATTTCAAAGACATCCATCAGATTCAGTAAGCTTGACCCTCCTTTGACAAAGCCAGACTGGGACAATTCCAATGTCTGGAGCTCTCCCATGTCCTTTTTAATAATTTCCATAATTATTTCCTTGGCTTTGTAAATAGAACTAATCAGACTAATGGATCTTTAGTTTCCAGGATCTGGTGAAGGTCCTCTCTTATGAAAGAGGGGTGACCGTTCCAGTCCTTCATTCATGTGGCACAAAGCCCGTTTTAGACTATAGTTAAATAATGACTCCAGGGGTACTGATAAGTCATATTTTAGACTATTCAGGAGGCATCCTGGGATGCTATTGGGGCCTACTGAAGCCATGTTTTTGGCATTAGTGAGTGCAGCTTGTACATACTCCCAGTTATAATTGGAGGGGTTATGCTTGGGGGTATTTTTGAAGGAAAGGCCGACGGTATAGTTGGAAATTAATTTGTCTGCTAACAGGTTCACTATATCGCCAGGTTCAGTGAATATTTTACCATTAACCACCAGTTCAGCACATAGCTGTGTGTTGCCCTTGAGGTTTCTGACATAGCCATAGAAGGCTTTATTGTTATCTTTCACCTGGGAGGCTATCATAACCTGAAAGTTAGCTTTGCTTAACCTAATTAGTCCTTTTAGTTGCCTATGTACTTTGATGAGAAAGTTTCTATCTTTATAGGAATTACCCTTCCTGATTTTTACCATAATTTTTTCCTTTTGTTGTATATTGTGTTTAATTTGGGAAGCTACCAGACTGGCTTGTTTCTGGGGCTATCCTGGGATTACTTCTAGTAAGTAAAGCAGCCTCTATGTAGCCATTGGCATGGTTGTACAGAGTGTCTGAGAGGAATTCAGCATAAGCTGCTGTGTTCTCTGGGGTTGGAGAACCATTGAATTTTGACAAACCATCACTTAATAAAAGATAATGTGCCTTGGAATAACTCATAACTGTTACTGGTTTTAATGGGATTACAGAGCTGATTTTGATTTCAAAGAGACAGCTTTATGGTTGGACTTTAACTGGGAGGATGAGACATTGGTGGGGAAGCATTCTCCCATATTTGTAAGCTCTGGCATGTTGGAACCTCTAGTGGTTGTATTAACTATTTGGTCAAGGGTGTTTGTATTTTAAAAATCCAAGAATCTCTGTACCTGTAAATCTGAGGCCACGTAGGATTCCTAGTCTATAGAGAGGTAATTAAAGTCTCTAATCTGTAGTATATTAGGCTGAATGTGATGTGTCTCCAGCAGGTGCAAGTTTGCATTGTGACTTCTTGGGATATGGAGGGTGACCTATACCTGGCTAGGATATGGTATAAGATTTTGCCTATGGTAATCTGCATGTGGAGGCCCTCCAGCATGTCATCCTGTCTGACCATTTACTTGTTATTGATATATATTGAGACACCTCCACATTTACTCCTTTTCTGTGCATCTACTTGTCTAAAAGTGTGGAAGGCATTGAAACCTTGCACTACTGAGGTACTCTCTACCATGCTAAACCATGTCTTGGTAACTGCACAGATGTCTATATTCTTGAGTGGGAGGAAGGCTTGAAGCCTTTGTAGTTTTCTGTTTAGGTCTGACAATTTGGCATTGCCTAAAAAAAGGCACTGTGAGGTGGATAAAGTTCTAGCCAGTTTTTGAAAGCCTAGAGGGGAGAGGTGTAGACCATCCTTGGCAGAGCAACAGCATGTGTTAACCATGTCCTCACAAGCTGACAAATATTACATCCCCTTAGAATTAAACCAGAAAGACAGACATTTGTTGAAATCAGTCATTTTTTGCTCATATTGCGGCATCTTGCTTGGTGATGGGACTATGCTACTCCATTCTACACTCATACCAACCCGAGACACATAGAATTAAAGCTCCATAATGTCTCTCTTCATATAGTATAGGGAGGTAGATCTCAGGTCACTTACACCTACCTTGACTATGATGGAATCATACTGGTACATGTGGTGTAATGACTTGTGTGAGCGTGTGATTTGGCAGATTCTGGCTCCAGATATGCAACTAACAGTTATCTTTTCCATGTTTAGCCTGGTTAGAGAGATATCAGTATATCTTACAATGGAGTCCCCTATGACAAGAGTCTTGGGGAGTGTGTTTTCTTGCCTTAATTTATTTATTTTATTTTACATTTGTTGACCAGGCTGGTCTATCTGGATATATGTGCATTTTCAGTAGAGGCCCGGGGAGAAAAGCTCCAATGAGTATTATATGGTTTAAGAAGGTGTTACAAAAGAAGTAATAACAAATATAAAACTAACAGTAAACAACTAGTATATATATTTTTTTCTGTTTTTTTTTTTTTCAGGAAATTGCAAATTACAGTCTTAGAACCAAAAAATACATAAACTCAAACGTACATGATGTGCTTCACAATAATCATTACAACAGAAAAAATCAATACATACATTTTATAAGAGGAATGCTGAAGTGTAATGAGAGGTAAAGAAAAGCTGAAAGGGGTGTAGAGAGAAAAAAATAGGGAAGAAGAAAAGTAAAGTAAAAAGGAGAACAGAGTAAGTCTAGTTATTTTTCCAACAGAGTTTGAGAACAGGCAGTCAGGGGGCTTAGTGTTTGGGATTCCTCTGAGAGTGACAGTATGTGTTGTGTTAGTGGTTGTTCTTCTGAGTGCCTTTGGGATTGCTGAGTTATTGCTTTGACAATAAGTGGTCTAGTTGATCTTTTTACTCTATAATGATTGCTTTTAAATGCCTCAGTATACATTAGTTTATGGGTGTGTTCACTGCTATGTGAGATGGGTGTTATGTGCATAGTTTTGACAACCTGATATGCACTTGTATTTGAGAGTTTCACTTCCAATGTCATTGTGTAATTACACCTCTCAGATACTGTGTCTGCTTCTTTAAAGGATTAAGTGGTTGCTGCTAAGCATGAGATAATTGCTACATTGTCTCAAGATGCCCACATTCCCCAAGCCTGACTACAAAGAAGTTACAAAGTTGCATACCCATACCATCAAGTCCTTTCATTGTGATCTACAAAGGGGTGGTGGACTGAGGTTAGAAGGCTATTTGTGCTAAAATTCTACTTAATGTTTACAAAATACTGAATTCCACTAAATCTGTAGGTATTGCCAATTGACTCCCAACTAACTACCCTGAGCTTGTCGGTGCGCAAGGTATTTGCACTATATTGTTGTTTTACAGGGTATAGTTTTATGGACCTTTGTTTCTAGGCATTTGCTACTGTACAGGGCACTGCAAACCCATGCAAATGCGCAAACTTTATAGCAGCACAGAAAATATGGAAAACGAACTGATAAGCCCTCTTGTCAATAAAATGACTTCACTATGAGCCCTTCTATGTATTTCTCAACTCAGATAGACCAGGTAAACACCTCCTGAACAAGATGAATAAACTCAATCCTCTAATGTAAAAACACAATGATTTTTTTACAAAAGAAATGGTGAAATGCACACATAAAAAATAGGGGACAGTAGTGATCGCTCAAAATAACAAGTGCGATTTAGCAATCATAAGTTCTTAACTTTGCCTGGATGGCACTGGAAAAAAAGCAAAACATTTCTGGAACACTGGCTAGGATTCCAAGTTTTCCTGAGCTCTTGGAGAATGAGCAGGAGACAATATCTGGTAAAGGAGATTTACTGAAGAGCAACACTGGTTTTCTGGGTGGGCACTCAGTACCATGGATCTATGGAAAACAACATTTGAAAAGAGTACATAAATATCTTATATAACAGTTCTATAGTAATGAAAAAGGGGAGGGAAGGACTTTGGAAATCAGATTATCATAAGGCAGAGACACAGTCCTATGAAACAACAACAGCAAAATGGTGGGAGGGTTGGAAAGAACAAGCAGACCAGCTAGTAAGGCATCCAATCAAATAAAAGCAAAATTGGAGCTCTTAAGGTTTAGATTAATGTGTTAGTGGGGGATGGGGCAGACAGAGACTGCAACTTTAAGCAAGTAAAAGATAAGCAGAATTTTAAATCAGTGAAGCATAAAGTGGAGCATAGACAATTCTCTCACTATTGATTTCTTTTATAGTTTAAAGCACCCAACTATACATAAAGTTTCCAGTAACACTGTTTATGGAAAAATGCAACTACTATGGCTCAAAATCTAGCAGTAGTATACAGTTCTGCCACAACTGTGAACTAAACTCCAATATAATGTCCCAAATACAAAAGAATAGATTTGGCAAATAATTCTACTTATGGAAATAAAAGTGCAAAATAATGCAGAAACACAATCTTCTCACAATTATTAATTAAAATTCAACACTGAGGTCCCAGAACAAATTAAAAAATGCAAACAGGTGGAACAGAACAGAAAAGCACAAAGTATTATTACCAGACAGTTCACTATATCACTACAACTGAAATATTTAAGCAGAATTGAAATAATTAAAATGATTTAATTCTCTTTCCTTTATTTGAAAAGGTGGTTAATCACAGTTCATCAAGTTGTAGATAAAAGACCAAATCCATTGAAATTCCCTGATTGTGAATCAGACCAGGGCTGTGGTGGTGAAAGCATCAAATCCTAGCCACTATTAATACATTATTATCCAAAGTTGCTGCAGCCACAATACAGAGTACTAAGCAATATAAGATCACTGCAAGCTATCTTGAAAGGAGCTAATATTTCATTTTTACAGGTAAAGAAACATTAACAAATGTAGTTTATAGGTGAACATTAGACTAATGGCCCCAGTGAGCCTTTTTAAGCCTAGCCATGCTTCCCAAAGGTGAAAATCAAAATCCGTACCTTATATTTTTAAGGAAGACACCTTAAATAAGTCAGATTCTGTGTATTTATACTTCTATACACTGATATTATAGGAAGTATTGAAGACAGTGTCCATGATTGAAAGATAGCTTGCACATTTCATGAAAACTATCAAGAATCAAATGGATTTCGAGCCAAAATGCCTGGTCAGACATTGGTTACATTTTAAAGTACCTTGTTTCTTCAGATTTACTGAGAATGAGCTTTAACTGACAACCCCATGTCTTTAACAGAAGAGCAAAAAAAGCTGAGTTGGAATGTAAGTTCTTTTCCTTCTGCCACATCTAATTCAGCTGAGAGAAAAGTAAATGACTTCTTTTTATCTAGTCTTAATTAAATTACATTTGCTTGTTATGGTAGGTTTGTTGACTTTTGAATTAATTACTTTTTGGAATCTTGTTGGCTTACAATTTACTCTTCTAGGAGTATAGTTAACACAGTAATTTACATTTTCAAAGTCTGCTAAGATATTAGCTGATTGTAGCGTTATCCAGGCTTGGATCATTTGCAAGAAAATATTCTTAACATTTCCGTCCTTTCTGTGTTGTGATTCTGCTACATGCTAGTCTACATTTCTATATTTGAATATATTATGCTCCTTGGAATAGTTAGGAAATACTCTTCTCCAAATTATCTTTATGTAGCATTTCGTCTGGTATTGATACAGTTGCTATTTTTTAGTGTAGGGTTTTAGTGCACGAAGCAACTTTAGAGAGTCTCCTATGGCACAGAAATGTTTGTATAATACATGATTCTTCATTCAGTAATGTATGGTCTTACCGTGGGCTAATGCTTATGGATCTCTTTCAAAGTATCTTACCTTCTGGGGTAGAAGCTGTATTTATAATGTGTGCATTCACTACTACTTTATTTATTTACTTAGTTATTGATATTTGATTACCTGGAAAGCCCAACTGGGTAGGTGCCCATTTTCAGTGAAAGCCCAGGGAGAAAAGTCTCCAAAGTATTAAAAACATTTTGAAAATAACTATTTTACAAGCTTCAGCAATGATAGAAAGACATTTATGGTTTAAATAGTTATACCAAATTAGACATAATGTGACAACTTTGGTTAAAAATAGACATAATGTATATGACAATGATTTAGTAATTAGAGACATTTGAGCCAGGTTTTAGAAGTTAAAGGTAAATTACTATAATACATACAGGAATTGCAATATGAAGTGAGAAAAAAATAGGGTTATGGTGTATTTAAAGAGAGTCAGGTGAGAAAAAATGATTGAAGTTAGGAAGTAAGTGAAGAAGAGGGAGTAAGGAGGTGTAAGGTATGATTAGGACCTTGTTCATATTTAGAGATATAGCTTATCCTTAAACCGAGCAAGAACAGAGCCTGATTTGGGCTAGGAAATCTTACAGAATGGATTTAAAGGAGTGGAGGGAGGATATTGATTAGACAGATATAGGTAAGCGGTTACAGGTGTTTGCAACATGGCGTGAGTACAAACCATGTCCATCAGATTTGGTAGGTTTGTGGACAGAAAGAAGTTTTTGGTCATTGGATCATAATGACCAAGTGAGAACATAGTTATGTAGAAAGGTATTTAATGATGGACAAGCTTATAGTGCTTGATAATTTTACAGGTGTAAGAAACTGTGCATATGTTAGTTGATGGGGTAGTTCTAACCAATTTAGGCTTTGTAGTGTCATACAGTGGTAGATACTGAAAAGGGTAGTTGCTGCATATTTAGCCACTTTACTATAGCATTGTTCAAGTTTTGCTTCTTATGAAACCTGGAGGTTAGTAAGAATGGGAGTGCCATAAAATAGTGCGGGGGATGAGGTAAGTATTGACATGTGTAGTTTTAGTTGTATTGGTGAGAATGTTTTTGGCTCTATAAAACATCACTATTTTTTGGTGATTTTTTTAATGCAATTTTGTAGTTGCAGTCAAAGTTAAAAGTATAATCATAAACTCATAGGATCATATAAAGTTACTAGGCTATTGGCCCTGAGGCCCATAAAAGCCTAGCCAAGAGTTTAGCCCAAGTTTAGACAAGTCAGCACCCAAAGCCCCTGTCCAGCAGGGACACAGGTGGAATCCCAGGGGTGTATTTTCTGTTTCCTATCCAGTTATCCAGGTTGCGCTTGAAAAGGGGTAATGAGGTACTCTGCTTGGCATGGAGAAGGAGTCTATTCCACAGGTGGGGGAGTCTCTGGGACACAAATCTCTCCCACCAACAAGTCCTATTGATGTCACGGACCAGGTTGAGGTGGTCACACGTGTGAGTTACTTGAGTGGAGCTTGACTTGCAGATATGCAGCAGTCCTACCAAGGCTGGGTCTGAAATTGGTTTGTATGCCAGAGAGAGGTCGCCTCTGAGGAGTCTGTATAAAACTGAGTAGAGGGACAGGGCTTTTAGCCTATCTGTGTAGAGTAGATGTTTGAAGCCCTGAATTTTTCAGATGAGGAACCTTTGTGGTCTCTCCAGCTGCTGCATGTGCTTTGAAAGGTATATCCCTAAGGGGGCATTGTACTCAATAATTAGTCTTATAAGAGAAGAATACAGGGATATTATGACCTCCTTGTCCCTGGATGAGATACCCTTACTTATGAGGTAGGTCATGTAGAAAGCTTTCCATACAATGGAAGCAACATGGTTGTCAAAAGTCAGGCTGCTATCAACCTGGTTGGCCAAATCCCTCATGACTGATTGTGTGCTTAAGACATTGTTATTAATGTGATAATATGTGGGGATGTCACTCTCCCCAAAGGGGATGATGATGATGCATTTTTTGGCATTCAGCTTGAGGCCATGTTTGTGGCACCAGTCATTTGTCTGGGTGAGATCCTCATGGAGGATGTCCATGTCACTTGGGGGATTGATGACCATGCTCAGCTTGCAGTCATCTGCAAACCTGGTCAGCCATAGCCCACTGGTTTTGGCCTGCACCTGAGAGAAGTATATCCCGAATAACAGAAGCCCCAAGACTGATCCCTGGGGTACACCACTCGTTACAGTCTACTGCTTGAGGTGGCTTCCCTTATTTTGATTAGGTGGGTTCTATCAGTCAGCCAGTTTGCTACCCATCTGATAACATATGGATTTCTGCCTAGTTGGGAGAGTTTATCTATTATGCCCGAGTGGGGAATAGTGTCGAAGGCTTTGGCCAGGTCAAGGTAGGCAGTATGCATCATCTTCCAATCTTCCATGGCTTTGGTGACTATCTCAAAGAAGTTGACCAGATTTAACAGACACGACCTCCCCTTGACAAAGCCAAACTGTGTAGGGTCGAGTGTTTGGAGGCTGCCAGTGTCCTTGTTAATGAGATCCATGATAATCTGTTCCATGGCCTTGCAGATCAGGCTAGTTAGGCTGATGGGTCTATAATTTCCCAGATCAGTGGATGCTCCACCTTTGTGTAATGGGATGACAGTGGCTGTCCTCCACTCGGCTGGGAAAAAGCTGGTACTATGGCTTTGGTTGAATAGGGTGCCTAATGGTGCTACAAATTCATGCCTGAATTCATGTACGATGCAGCCTGGAATGTTATCAGGTCTCATGGAGGCTGGATTTTTTGCCTTTGAGAGGGCAGTGATGATCTGTTCCCTAGAGATAAGGGGAGGGGGTGCAGGTACTGGGGATGTCCTGATTTACTGATGGGGACAGAGGGGTGAAGTTTTCACTGACTCTTTCAGCCACTAGGTTGGCTATATCTACAGCATTTGTGTATGTGGTGTCCTTGACCACCAGTTCTGAACAGATCTGGGTGCTTCCTTTGAGAATGTGAACATATGTGAAAAAGGCCTTGTGATTGTCACTAGTAGATATGACCAATTTGGACTCAAAGTTGCCTTTAGAGGATATCACTAGTGTTCTTATTTGCTTGTTCATCCACTATAATCCCTACTAGTTTGCCTATCTCCTTGGATGTATAAAGTAATAAAATGCACAACTGACAAAAATAATGCACCAAAGACATTTTTGTGAAAATAGGCTACTGATATTTTATTGAACTTATTGTATTAAGCATGTTTATTTGTGATGAGGATGTCTTCCCACTCAGCTTATCTTTTACAATCATTAGTATTCCTTCAACAAAGAAGATCTCACATACATATAGGGAAATATATAACACGCAATGTTCAATGACCAAGCAGAAAAGTTATAACTGACATAAATCCAGGAGCAACCATGCTTTAAATCCACAGAAAGTACTCTGAGAGTACAAGGCTTCAGTGCCTTCCCCACATTTAGACTACCAGCTGCATAAACAGGGACAAAAGGTGAAGGAGTCTCAATCTGTATTAGCAACAAAATTAACGCTATGTTGTTAAACAACAAAATTAACGCTATATTGGTTAAACAACAAAATTAATGCTATGTTGGTTAACCAGGACAATGGCCTGGAATATATCCATGTGCAAATCACCACAAAGTCCCATGCCATGTCCTACCAAGCTATAGGTCACCCTCTCTGACCCTAGAATGTCGTACCTCATACCTAGACCTACCTGATACACTCAATATTAAACTAAATACCCTATTCATGGAAGACTTTAACTACCTCTCTACAGACTAGGAAGCATAAGCTGCCTCATACTGACAGACAGAACAATTGCTGGGCTTTATTAACACAAATACCATGGACTAGATAGTATGCACTCTTCCCAGAGTTTAAACATACAAGACTTGGTACTCAGTAATATGAGAGAGCCCCCCACCTCTTTCCCAATGTAATGTTCACACTGGTGAGGTCTGATCACAAAGCTGTCTCCTTTAAACAAAAATCAACTTGATAACCATAGCAAACCCTGTAACAGAAACTATTACACAGCAAATACAACCTATTATGTGATAATTTGTCAAAATTCAGCGCCCCTCCCAACCCTGAGTTCACAGTAACCTATGCGTTGTTCACAGAGATGCTGTACAACCATATAAATGGATGTATAGAGGATTCTTTGCCTTCTAGAAGTAAACCCAAAACAAACTCTAAAAACAAACCATGCTGGTGGGATCCTAACCTTAATAGGGTATATAACAAAAGAAAAAAGGCATGACTAAAATCAGAAAGCACAGCTCCCATAATGATAGGAGCTCTGTTATTAAACTAAACAGGAAACTATGAGGACTAATTAAGTCCAACAAGGCCAATTATGATGTCAAGATAGCGTTGCAGGCTAAAGTTAACCACAAGGTCTTCAAAAGGTATGTCTGAAACATGTCTGAAAGATGAGGAGAAAAATGATTTTCAAAAGCCAGTATTGGATTTATGGTCAAATGTGTGGTAAAAACAGTAGTAAACAGTTTGCTACAGTTTAAAAGTAAAATAAAAAAATAATAACTAAAACCTGAGCACTGTAGCACTGTGTGCAAACAGGGTATAAACTGCAGCAACTGTTTGCTACATTTGTGGCAAGCAGTTTGTTACAGTTTAAAAATAATTTTTTTTAAACTAAAACATGAGTGCCAAAGTGCTCTATGCAGGCAGGGTAAACTGTAGCAATCATTTGTTACATCTGTGGCAAACAGTTTGTTACATTTTAAAAGAAGAAATACTTTCCAATTTTCTAATACAATATGTTAAAGGAGGTTTGGGGCAGGGCACAGAAATAGAACCTGAATGGCTGTGGTGGGGGTCATCTGCTTTTTTTCTGGGGCAGTGCAATCTAACTGTGATAAACTGATCATGTTTTTTTTTTATTTTCATTTCATGAACTGAGGGCAGTAGGATACTGGTTCATAGTATTGCATCAGGGAGTTAATTGAACCAGTTATGCTTCTGACTGCAAGGTATAATTAGGGAGATGGTGCTGTGTGGTTGGATAATGTCCCCTAGGGGGGTCCCGGTGACTCACATTGGCTACCATGTGAGAAGAAACAATGTTTGTTAGCCTCAGCCTTTAGGTCCTTGTAACAAGTGTGAGATTCACAGCCTTCATCTAAGAGATATTCATTAAAGGCTTATGGATTTAGTTGCAATGATGTGCTACAAAGAAATACTGGAAGTAGTCAGACAGGCACAGGAGATGGACCTGAGGGAAATGGAAAGTGATCAGTCCTGTATGGTGAATATCAACTAAACTGTAAAATTTCTGGGGAGCTTTAACTAAGGAATGAAAGTATCCCAGTCAGTGTTTCCTCTCAGCCTGACTCAGGGAAGTGTATCAGCTGGAGGTAATGCAGTAGCTTGCCAGCAAGTAAAAGCTAAAGAGCAAAACTACCAACCTTGTCTGGAATTGGGTGATGGAGGTGAGGTTGATCAGTATTCTCAGGGAGGCAAGGAGAAGTCTTGAGTAAATATATCCAGCAGAAGACGGGGATAAACGGTAAAGAAGGCAAGCAGGTTTTACTGGAGTTGTTGTAGGAAGTGTATTTAA